>NW_022436973.1:8205715-8219505 GCF_009761245.1 Sapajus apella | reverse complement strand
AAAAAAAAAAAAAAAAAAAAAAAAAAAAAAAAAAAAAAGGGATTCATAAGGAAATTGGCTCACACAATTGCAGAGATTGGCAAGTCCAAATGTGCAGTGTGGGCTGACAGGTTTGAAACCGGGGAGAGCCAGTGGCACAGCTGAAGTCCTAGAAAGGACTGCTGGAGAATTTCCTCTCATGTAAGGGAGAGGCCGTCTCTTTGTTCTCTTCAGGCTCCAGCTGATTGAATGAGGCCTACCCACGTTATTAGGGGCGGGGCAATCTTCTTCACCAATTAAAATGTTAATCTCATCCAAAAACAACCTTGCAGGAATACTCAGAATAATGTTTTACCAAATAGTGGAGTACCCAGTGGTCCAGTCAGGTTGACACACAAAATTAACCATCACCTGAAAATAAAAAGTTGTGTAGAGATGGGCACCTTGGGATAAAAGGATACTCCTTTTATAAACATATATAGAGAGATGGGGTCTCACTGTGTTGCCCAGGCTGGTCTTGAACTCCTGGGCTCAAGCAATCCTCCCATCTCTGCCCCCAAGCACTGGGGTTACAGGTGTGAACCACGTTGCCCCATCAGAAATGACACCTTTCAATTGAGAGATGTAGCCAGCCTGAAGGAACCCTGCAAGAAGGGAGCCAGAGGAATAAATGCCCTGAACTCATTCTACTCCCTTTTACCAATCTCCTGTCTGGGATCCCCCTTGGATGGACCCAACTGGAAGCCAGGAAGCATGAGCCCACTAATGTAGCTCATACAGGACTACAAGAACAGAGGATAATGAACTTCTTGGGGCAAAGAGTAGGGTGAAAAAGGGTGAAAAGTACATCCACAGGGGCAAATGGAAGATATCCTACACACTAGATTATGCTGCAGTAATAAGCAATTCCAGCAGACTCGAAGAAAGCAGAAGGAAGGAAATAAGATTAAAGCAGAAATTAGCACAATAGACAAGCATACACTTGATGGCAACAAGTCAGTCCCAAGTTTGTTCTTCAAAAAGAGTAAGAAAATGAGAAATATCTGGCAAGACTAATCAAGAAAAAGAAAAGACATAGATAATGAATATTAAAAAACAGGTCAGGCATGGTGGCTCACACCTGTACTCCCAGCACTTTGGGTGGCTAAGGCAGGAGGACAATTCGGATGCCAGGAGTTTGAGACCATCCTGGGCAACATGGCAAAAACCCTGTCTCCACACACAAAAATGTTTTAATTAGCCAGGTGGGATGGTGCACACCTGGAGTCCCAGCTACTTGGAAGGCTGAGGCAGGAGGATTGCTTGAGTGTGGGAGGTCAAGGCTGCAGTGAGTCATGATCATGCCACTGTACTCCAACCTGGGCAACAGAGTGAGACCTTTTCTCAAAAAAAAAAAAAAGAAAAAAGAAAAGAAAAGAAAAAAGGAACAAAAAAAGACAGCACAACTTCATGCCAATTAATTCATAGAAAAGTACAAACTTTCTAAGTTAGGAAACAGTGGGGTTTAGGAAGGGACCTTCTTTCCTCTCTTTGATCTCTGGCCTGGAATCTGGGGTGTTGATCGATGACCAAGAGTATCCCTGGGGTGTGTGGATGAGCTGGCCTTGGCCCCAAAGAAGCCTGAATAATAGAGTGGACTGTTGTTCTAAGAGTAGCTGTTAGCTAGTAGATGATGTAATTTCTTTCCATTATGCCTCAGCTTTTAGTCAAGTCTTGTTCAAAGTCATAGTAGTTCTTGTCTATGTTATGGGGAACTACGTGTAGGCCTGGGTCTCTATTTGAGGCATAGTAATAGAAGGCAGGAGGTATATCCCTGCCTATCAAGGTAGCCACAGAGGTTTGCCATGGTATGGAAGAAAATGATCAGCAGCTGAATTAGCCAAGGTTCATGGGCAAAGATGAAGTTGGCAGATAAAGTCAGACAAATTCCTGGTTAAAAGTTACCTCCTTTCTCACTACTGCACTTGACTAGTCTAAAAAAAAAAGTTACCTCCTGAGCTATTTAGAGAAACAGTTGATTCAGGGCTTCAACAGAAACGAGATCAGCTGAGCTTGGAACAACCTGTAATACCAGAAAGCAAGGATGCTATCAAAGACTATTGGGGTTGTGTTAACAGGACTCAGGGCTAACTTGAAGAGAGGCTTCCACTGGCCATAAATGGGACAATTTGAGCTTTGATAAGAAAATAATTTCAATGAACTGAAAATCATCAAATGAGTTTATATCCAAGAGTTCACAATACTTAAAAAAACAAAACAAAGCAAAGCTTCATTGTCACCATTGGAGGATGCTAGGGAAACAATGCATTATTCTGGAAAATAAAAAAAGTTAAGAATCAAATATTTGAATGAATTGAATGAACTCTATCTCAAGGAACCCAAATAGTTGATGAGAGAAGTCTTTCTTTAGAGAAGTAGTCTAGCTTGGCCAGGCGCAGTGGCTCATGCCTGTATTCCCAGCACTTTGGGAGACTGTGATGGGTGGATCACCTGAGGTCAGGAGTTTGAGACCAGCCTGACCAAAAATGGTGAAACCCTGTCTCTACTAAAAATGAAAAATTAGCTCGGTGTGGTGGCGCATGCCTGTAATCCCAGCTACTTGGGAGGGTGAGGTAGGAGAATTGCTTGAACTCAGAGGCAGAGGTTGCAGTGAGCCAAGATCAAGCTATTGCACTCCCGCCTGGGCAACAAGAACAAAACTTCATCTCCAAAAAAAAAAAAAAAAAAAGGAGAGAGAAGAAGTAGTCTAGCCTAATAAAAAAAAAACCTCTTTGAAACCCCTGTTGAAATAATGAATCTAAACAATGATCAACAAATGGCTATTAGTAAACAGACAAGCAGACATCACGTGTCTCTTGACTGAAAGAAACAGTGCTTATGAACCATTCTTAGAGAAAAAAAACCGGCCTAGGCAAAATAGCGGGACCCCATCTAAACAAAAAATTTAAAAATTACCAGGCATGGTGATGTGAACCTGTAGTCTCAGCTACTCGGGAGGCTGAGGCAGGAGAATCGCTTGAGCCTGGGAGGCTGAGGCTGCTGTGAACTGTGATCATGCCACCGGGTGACAGGGTGAGACCCTGTCTCAAAATAAGTAAATACACAAATAAAAACAAAAGTAAAAATCCAAATCTGATGATGCCTCTAATTCTTAATATCAACTGTAAAAAACAGTTATATAATAAATATCTCAGAGATGCAATTAACAAAATCCATGATATGGGAAATCTCTAGGGCATACAACTGTTGTCTTTAACAAACAAACTGCAGTAAAAAAAGAGGAGGAGTGGGGAGGGAGGGAGGGAGGAAGGGAGAGGGAAAGAACTCCTATAAAAGATACTTCAGAGACATATAATCTCATTTCACATATATAAATCAACCCTATGTGGGTCCTGATTCAAACAAACTATAATACAAAGTTATGAAACAAAACATTTTGAACATTAATTGGAGAGGATATCAAGAAATGATTATTGATTTCTACAGACGCACTTTGGGGATGCATTCTGAGATACTTTTAGGAATAAAATGTTTGGAATCCTAAATAATCTAGTGTGAATGTAAATGAAATAAGGTTGGCCATGAGTGCACCATCTTTGAAGCTAGTTTGTTGAAACTGGGTGATGAGCACACAAGGGATTGCTGTCCTGCTCTCTCTACTTTTGTTTATGTAAAATTTTACTTGGCCAGGCATGGTGGCATGCACCTGTGGTCTCAGCTACTTGAGAGGCTGAGGTGGGAGGATCACTTGAGCCTGGGAGGTGGAGGGTTCAGTAAGCTCAGATTACGGCACTTCACTCTAGCCAGGGAGTGAGTGAGACCTTGTCTCCAAATCAATAATGAGATAGAATAAAATAAAATTGTACAGCCTGGCCATGCATGCTGACTCATGCCGCCAGCACTTTGGGAGGCTGAGGCAGGCAGAATACTTGAGCTCAGGAGTTTGAGACCAGCCTGGGTAATGTGGCAAAACCCCATCTCAACAAAAAATACAAAAATTAGAAAAATTAGCCAGGGATGGTGGCATGCTCCTGTTGTCCCAGCTACTCGGGAGGCTAAGGTGGGAGGATCACTTGAGCCCAGGAGGTCAGGGCTTGCAGTGAACCGTGATTGTGCCACTGCACTCCAGGATGGGCAACAGCGTGAGACCTTGTCTCAAAAAAAAAAAAAAAAAATTTATGACCAGGCACAGCGGTTCATGCCTGTAATCCCAGTACTTTGGGAGGCTAAGGTAGGATTGCTTGAGCCCGGGTATTCCAGACCAGCCTGGGAAACGAAGCAAGACCCCATCTCTAATGTTTACAAAAATGAAACGAAAAATTTAAAGTTATAAGAAAATAAAATTTAAAAAAGAAATAAAATTTTACATAAAGTTTAAAAGCTTGCCTCCTCAGGGAGGCCTTTTCCACCCACGCTATCTAAAGCAGCTTATCTTTCGCCATTGTTTTCTAGCACAGCCCCCTATTTTCTTGTGGAACTGATCACAATGTTATTTTATCTACTTACTAGGTTATTTCTTTCTGCTAGAAATTTAATTTCCACAAGAATAAAAACTGTTTGCCTTGTGTGCTGCTGAACCTCTGGGGCTGGGACTGGTACACAAAGGTGCCTGCCCAGCACCATGGCTCACTCCTGTAATCCCAATTATTCAGGAGGCTGAGGAGGGGGGATTGTTTGAGGCCAGGAGTTTGAGATCAGCCTAGGCAACATAGGGAGACCCCACCTCTACAAAACATTTTTTAAAAATCAGGCAAGTTGGAGTGGTGTGTGCCTGTGGTCTCAGCTACTCCAGAGGCTGAGATGGGAGGATCACTTGAGCCTGGGAGGTCGAGGCTGCAGTGAGCCATGATCATGCCACTACAGTCCAACCTCAGTGACAGAGGGAGACCCTGTCTCAAAAGAAAAGAGGTGCTTAATAAATCTTTGTTGCATGGAAGGACAGGTGGATACATGGGTCAACTAAAGAGCAAGAAGTGGCCAGGTGTGGTGGCTCACGCCTGTAATCCCAGCACTTTGGGAGGCTGAGGCAGGCGAATCACCTGAGGTCGGGGGTTCAAGACCAGCCTGGCCAACATGGTGAAACCCTTTTTCTAAAAAAAAAAATTAAAATATAGGAAAAAAAAAAAAAAAAAGAGTAGGCAGCACAGGTTAGAGCCAGAACTAACTAAGAAATACATTTATGGCAACACTTTCCCGAAAGACACCAGAAAAGGAAGGGAGATTCAACTATGGACCCTGGGATCTTTGGAACCCCCTTTTTTCCAACTGCATGAGAAAATTAACTAGATTCACAATTGCCCATAGCCACCAATCCTTTCGTTGAATGAAACCTCATGAAATAGCCCAATATATAAAACGTGACATCCAAAACATGATAGCCAAAAGCAGATTTATTATTTAGTCTCACAAAAATAAAAATAAAAAAATTATCCAGTGGTTACGAGGAGTCTAGGAAAACCTGTCCCAGTAATGCCAATTTGGAGGTGAAAGGCTGACTGGGGCAGCTGAGAAGTGGGACCTTCTGTTTGGCAGGCTTCCTCTCCCTTGCCTGGTCATGGTTTTCAGGTGAGAAGAGTGTTCCTGGCCCTGCTGGGGGTTCCCATGGCCCCGAACTCACAGTCTTCTTCTGAAATTTTGACCTGTTCCGTTTGAGAGCGTAGAATTCCCTCATCAAGTCCTCCACCTCCCACTGCTCTTCCTTCAGCCTCCGGCAGCAGTGCAGGGCAGCAGGGTCAATGGGGTGAGCTTCTGTGTTGAAGATGTACCCCCCAGCCCCCAGGATGCACTCCCCATAGGGGGTGATCACTGCGTCAAAGGTAGAGCCATTGTTGTGGATGAAGTTTGTTGGGTCAAACAGAAGGTAGAGGTATTTCACAGTCTCGGCCAGGAAGAATGACTCCATGCGGTTGTCCAGCTTGTGGTCTCGCAGATCTTTGATCTGACACGTGGGGGAAGGAAGCAAGTTGGAACAGCATCACCATTTGGTAGTAAGGGGCAGACAATCCCTTAAGAGTTCCTGTTCTGCCACTAAGCAGCTGAGGGCCTGTGAGCAAATCACTGAAACTTTCAGGACTTCACTCTTTCCCAAGCCACCATCATCTCTCACCTGGATTATCTCATCAGCTTCCCAGTAGGCTCCCAGCTTCCATCCTTAGCCTTACAGTTTATTTATTTACTTACTTATTTACTATTTTAAAAAATAGAGATGGAGTTTCACCATGTTTACCCAGGCTGGTCTGGATTATCACATCAGTTTCCAAATTGGCTTCCAGTTTTCATCCTTAGCCCTACAGTGTATTTATTTTTGTACTATTTTAAAAAATAGAGATGGGGATCTCACCGTGTTGCCCAGGCTGGTCTCGAAATCCCAGACTCAAGCAATTCCTCCTGCCTTGGCCTCCCAAAGTGCCAGGATGACAGGCATGAGACACACACCCAGCCCCTATAGTATATTTATAGCGTAAATCTTCCTGTCAATCTCTACCCAACACTTTCTGTGAACCCTCCATTTCATGCAGGATAAAAATGGAGTCATGACCTGGTCCCTGCTCCCTCCCTCCCTGCCCTCACCTCTTACCTCTCTAAGAGCTCCAGCTGCTGCCTTTGTCCTGAGCTAGCACACACTCCTGCCGCGGGCTCTTTGCATCTGTGGTTCTTTCAGCCTGCAGCACTCTTGCCTCCAGCTTTCCTCATAGCTTGCTCCCTCCCTTCCTTCAAGTCTCTGCTCAAAGGCTTCCTCACCAGAAAGGTCTCCAATAGCCTTCCTCTATGACAGGACAATCTCCTATCCCATTTATCCCACCTTTTTGTGACTATAAACACAGAGCTATTGTCCCTTTTAATGATGGCATAGGATTCCATTGTGAAAATGTATCACCATTTACTTAGCTACCTCCCTGGAAGGGCATTCCGGTGATTCCCAAGTTTTTGTAAGCAGCTAATAAGGAGTCTTTTTTTTCCCCTCCATTCACAGACCCAAAGTATCGACACTTACTAACTAGTTCAACTGCTGTTGATGAAAACTATTGACATTGTTTTAGTAAGGAGTCTTATTTAGAGAATTTCAACTGAGTTTTCAGGCATAGATGACAAAGATTACTTGCTATAAACATTTATTTTAGCTTCTCAGAATTAGTAATGCTTTTAAACAGAACACTCTCAGTGGACTTTATCTTACATTTAAAAATATGACTCAAATATGGTCTTGATATATCAAGACTATTATTTTCTTGCCCTGTTTGACAAAGGTCAGATGCCTGTTCCCATCACGACGGAAGACCTCCAAAGGGCTTCATATTCACGGAAATGAGCCCAGCATTCCTAGGAAAACCCCAGTAGGCTTATCATTTTGGTTTTTTACACAATACGGCATATTAGAAACCAAATCATATCAGGGCTTTATTTTTCCCCCTCCACATGCAGGTCTTCTCTCTTCGCCTACACTTATCTATATTTTACTTATAGAATACAATCACATTACAAAATTTTGCAAAATAAGTTGTTTTTTAAAAATTCTAATTCAAACATACTCCAAGAGCAAAATAAGTTTTTTGTTGTAGTTTTGAATTCCATACCCCAGCCCCAACTCTGTAGGCTTTCAGGGGAATTTTCTTCCAGACCATTTTCTTCTACATCCGCAATGGCTATTTATATCTTGCCTGCTTGGGTCCTATATGGATGTGAGATGCCTCTCACCTTTGACCTTTCAATCTATTCTCCACAGAGCAGCCAGAGCGATCTTTCTAAAATACAAATCAGATCATGTCACTACTCTGCTGTAAATCCTACCAAGGCTTCACATTCCAAGGAGAAAAAAACCCAAACTCTTTCCTGTGGCTCACACAAAGCCCTGTGATCTAGCCCCTGCCTACCTCTGGGACCTTATTTCTTCCCACTTTTCTCCTTGCTTACGCCACTCCAGCCACACTGGCCTTCTGTCTACCAGATACACATTCATGGTTTTTTTCTCATTAAAATGTAAGCTCTGTGAGAGCAGGGTCACCGCTATAACCCTTGGGCTAGCAGAGTGCCTGGCATGTGAAAGACATTCAATAAATATCTGGAAGACTAAGTAGGACTGCTTTGTTAAGGAGTCCCAGGTCTGAATATAGGGCTATGGGACTCTGGATTTCCCTAACAAAACTTTTTACGAAACTCGCCTTTTCAAAGTCACCAATTCAAACAGATCAAGGATCTCTGATGTGGGAGGAATGGCAAGGGCCTGGTTCAAAATAAAGAGGAACTAATCTTAGCTCTACCTCTACTAGCTGTGAGATCTTTAGCAAGGCACTTAGCTTCTCTGTTCTTTGGTCTCCCCATCTGTAAAACACAGGCATTATGTCTATCTCCAAGGTCCCTTCTAGTGCTGATACATCAGAACTCCCAAAGCTCTACTCTTAAAGAGGCTTTTTAGCAGCAATGGGGAAATTCTTCCCATTTCTTGGGGCCATGAAAACACTTACTGTTGCAAATCCACACTCCACCTTGCTGATTTTTTCAATGGATTCCACAGCATCTCTTCCAAGTTCTAGAAGGGTGGGATCCCCCGTGGCACGGTAGAGGTACATTGCGCTTTCAATGAGTTCTGCAAAGTCCAAAGCAGACCCTCCTCACTCAGTGGCTGCACAGGGATGGCCTGCGGCCTCTTAGGGCAGTGAGGGACTACTCTCCTCCATAGCTTGTCCATAAGGCCCCAACTAGTAGGAACACAGGATACCTCATCCAATGCTGAATTTCAGAGCCAGTATACCCAAAGCTTGAAGCTCAGGAGAGATCAGCATTCAGGCTGACCAGTGATTCCCACCCCAAGGGAAAGAAAGGTAGCCAGGATCTGGGGTAGAGAAGGTGGCAGAGGCTGTTCCCCGCTTCCTCCTTAGTAGCAGAATTCCTAACTTCAGCTAAACACAGGCTGCCTGGCTGCCAACGCTAACAATTATTCTAACAGCTAGGTGGGATTAAGGACACCATGGCGAGCCATATAGGCTCTGAACTTGAGACAGAAAAAATTTCTATCCTAATTAAGCTACTATTTTTTTTCTGTCACTCAGAGTCTAACCTAATTCCAAAACTCAAAAGAAGAGTAAGAACCTGGCATCATAAGGCTCTTTCTGAGATAGGGGAGGCCAAAAGATGAAGGCTAAGATAACCAAGAGCAGGCCAGGCATGGTGGTTCATGCCTGTAATCCCAGTGCTTTGGGAGGCCAAGGGGAGAGGATCGTTTGAGCCCAGGAGTTTGAGGCCAGCCTGGGCAATATAGTGAGATCTTGTCTTTACAAAAAATAAAAATAATTAGCTGGATGTGGCATGCATCTGTAGTCCTAGCTACTCAGGAGGCTGAGGTAGGAGGATCACTTGAGCCCAGCAGTTTGAGGCTGCAATGAGGTGTGAGCAAGCCACTGCAGCACTTCAGCCTGGTTGACAGAGTGAGACCTTATCTCAAAGCAAACAAATGAACAAATAACAACAACAAACATCAAAACATCAATCTAACAAAGATGTAGTTGTCAGTTCACTGTGCCCAGAAGAAAATGATGTTTTGTCTTGCCCAACTCTGTGCCTCAACTGGAACTTGATGTTAAGACATGAGCTCTATCTTAAGATGAGTATTAGCCAACAGGAGTGGGTCCAGATGAGAATATTTATTCTAGAGAAAAGAAAATCCAGGAAAATGTGTTTATTGCTTTCAAACACCTGAAAAACTTTTGCAGAGTTGACTTCAAGGGTGACTTCGGCTCAGTATGCTTTCTATTTTATCCACCTTTTCTAAGAGAGAAGAACCCCTGCCCCTTTCTATACCATCATCTCCCCCAATCTTCTGTTCTGTTTCCCCCTGGGCTTGATCAGTGCTTCTTTCCCTTTTGGTTTATTGCTGCAAACTCTGGTTCTTATTTTATTTAATTAATTATTTTGTGTGTGTGACAGAGTCTCGCTCTGTCACCCAGGCTGGAGTGCTGTGGCACAATCTCCACTCACTGCAACCTCCATCTCCCATGTTCAAGCAATTCTCATGCCTCAACCTCCCAAGTAGCTGGGATTACAGTCCTGGCTAATTTTTGTATTTTTAGTGGAGACAGGGTTTCGTCATATTGGCCAGGCTTGTCTCAAACTCCTGACCTCAAGTGATCCCCCTGCCTTGGCCTCCTAAAGTGCTGAAATTATAGGCGTGAGTCACTGCACCCAGCCTCCAGTTCTCATTTTAGAGAAAAGGTCCCTGCCTATCTCCCCATTTCTCTTTTACTTCCTCCTCTTCTCCCCTTACAGACCTCTAGACAATTGCTAATCTAATTGCTCATATTCTAGGTCATAGACTAGGGCACACTCACTGCTAGATGAACACATTCTGTGTGTTCAAAAGCAGAAAAGATAGCGCTGTCATAGGAGGCTTCCTCTTCTTTTTTTTTTCTTTTTTTTTTTTTGAGATGGAGTCTCACTCTGTCACCCAGGCTGGAGTGCAGTGGCACAATCTTGGCTCACTGCAACCTCCACCTCCTGGATTCAAGCAATTCTCCTGTCTCAGCCTCCCGAATAGCTCGGATTACAGGTGCCCGTGACCATGCCCGGCTAATTTCTGTATTTTTAGTAGACATGGGGTTTCGCCACAGTGTCAGGCTGGTCTCGAACTCCTGACCTCAGTTGATTCACCTGCCTTGACCTCCCAAAGTGCTGGGATTACAGACATGAGCCACTGCACTCAGCCTCTTCTGCTTCTAGCAGCTGCTGGGGCCAGAGCCCCATGCCCAGTCATGGTCCTTCTTTCCTCATGCATGAGCTTGTTAGTTACTGCTTCACTTTCCTGTGCATCTGACCAACTCTGTAGAGCAGTGGTCCCCAACCTTTTTGGCACCAGGGACCAGTTTCATGGAAGACAATTTTTCCATGAACTGGGGTTGTAGGGGATGGTTTTGGGATAATTCAAATGCATTACATTTATTGTGTACTTTATATTATTATTACATTGTAATATACAATGAAATAATTATACAATCCACCATAATGTAGAATCATTGAGAGCCCTGAGCTTGTTTTCCTGTAACTAGACAGCCTCATGTAGGGGTGATGGAGATATGGGAGATATTGAGAGATCATCAGGCATTAGCTTCTGATAAGGAGCACGTAACCTAGATGTCTCACATGCGCAGTTCACAATACAGTTCTTGCTCCTATAAGCATCTAATGCGGCGGCTGATCTGACAGCAGATGGAGCTCAGGCAGCAACTCGAGCGATGGGGAGCGGCTGTAAATACAGATGAAGCTCACTCACTCACAGGCTGCTCACCACCTGCTGTGTGACCTGGTTTCTTTTTTCTTTGTTTTTTGAGATGGACTCTCTCTCTGTCACCAAGGCTGGAGTGCAGTGGTGCGATCTCGGTTCACTGCAATCTTTGTCTCCCAGGTTCAAGCGATCCTCCTGCCTCAGCCTCCTGAGTAGCTGGGATTACAGGGTGTGCCACCATGCCCGGTTAATTTTTGTATTTTTAGTAGAGATGGGGTTTCACTATGTTGGTCAGGCTGATCTCGAACTCCTGACCTTGTGATCCACCCGCCTCGGCCTCCCAAAGCACTGGGATTACAGCCATGAGCCACTGTACCTGGCATGACCTGGTTTCTAACAGGCCACAGACTGTATTGGTGCATGGCCTGGGAGTTGGGGATCCCTGCTCTAGAGGAAGGCGACAGCCTGAAGTTTAGATTTGGAATTAGAAGTAAAAGCCTGCAGAAGCCTTTAGGCCAGGCTCTGTGCTCCAACACTGCTGATCAGAAACATATATGAGAGTATAAGGCTCTGGCCAATCCAGTGAAAGAGTAGTCGTTCTCTCCTATTTGTCATTGTTTTGGGGTAGAAAGGATGACTCCTGGATTCTTGACAGTGGTGCCTTATTTTTATTTATTTATTTATTTATAAAGGCCAGGCTCCTTGGGTTAAGTTTACATGCCTCTGTGAAACATGCAGACGACCTGTCCCTTCCTGACCTTTCCTTTTTTTCTTTTCATTTTTTTTTTGAGACAGATTCTCCCTCTGTTGCCCAGGCTGGAGTGCAGTGGTGCGATCTTGGCTCACTGCAAGCTCCATCTTCCAGGCTCCAGCAATTCTCCTGTCTTGGCCTCCCAAGTAGCTGGGACTACAGGCATCTGCCACCATGCCTGACTAATTTTTGTATTTTTAGTAGAGACAGGGTTTAACCATATTGGTCAGGAAGTCTTCAACTCCTGACCTCAGGTGATCCGCCCACCTCGGCCTCTCAAAGTGCTGGGATTACAGGTGTGAGCCACCATGCCCGGCCTGAGTTTCTTGTTTTAAAAACATGCCATGAGAACAAATGCATGGGAAACACCAAGAACAGTGGCCTCTAAGGATAGAAAAGTGACTAATTTGCTCTTTACCCCTCTCCTGGTCCCATCCACACCTCCTACAATAATCACTTGAGTTAGAAGAGGAAGGAAATGGGGTACAGGAAGGCAGCATAAGCAGAAGCCACTAGGAAGGCCTGTCCCATGGCTAAAAGGCAATTCAGGTGGGAAAGTGAGAAATGTGTTTAAAAAATGGGCTCATGGCCTGTTTTAGGGTGAGGGGATGACGGTGTGTGCTGACTAAGCTTCCTTCCTTTGTCCCCCTTTTTCTTCCCCTCCTCACAATTTTCAGCTTCCCTGAAGTGAATCAGAGGGCATCGGGGCTAGAAAGGAACATAAGACAGTGTTTCATGTATTGTCCTTTGCTTGATTCTGAGCTGTAAATGGGGAGGTGGAAGAGACTAGGTAATTCCTAAGGCCTGTCCAAAGTTCTAACATTCCATACACGTAAGCATAATTTATCTGACCCACGGCCTTAGGAAGTTTGCCTACACTTCTGGAATCCTGATGGCAGGAGATCAAAAGGAGTCAACCTTGGCCTTTTCCTTCTCACTCATTTCCTGATTTGAAAGAGCACATGATTTAGTTAGAAGTCCTAGGTTCCAGGCCTAGCTCTGCACTTAAGAGCCAGCGGCAAGCCATTTCATCCCACTAGGCCTCAGTTTCCATATCTGAAAACACAGGGATAATTAACTCCTAGTAAGAAAACCACCCAGAGCCACTGGAAGGAACAGAAAGGGGGAAAAAATGAACTTGTGGGCAGTTGTGGAGCATGGAGCCTTGTAGAGAGGGTTTGGGGTTTCAGGAACCAGGGCCTGCAGGCAGATGACAAGAAATGCTGCTCACCTGGCCGAAGCGGGTAGCCCTCTCGCTTCTCCACTGTGTATCCCTGAGGAATGTTGTAGAATTCTGGGAGCCCCCCAAACTGCTTCCATACAGTGTAGTAGTTGAGGAAGGTCCTCATGGCATTGTCAATGTCTCCAATGAGGCTCTGGGGGAGAAAGTGGCTGTCAGGCAGGTAGACATCAGGCATAAAATCCCACAAACAGGCTGGGCATGGTGGCTCACGCCTGTAATCCCAGCACTTTGGGAGGCCGAGGCGGGTGGATCACCTGAGGTCAGGAGTTTGAGACCAGCCTGACCAACATGGAGAAACCCCGTCTCTACTAAAAATACAAAAACTAGCCAGGTGTGGTGGCGCATGTCTGTAATCCCAGCTACTCAGGAGGCGGAGGCAGACGAATCGCTTGAAACCAAGAGGCAGAGGTTGCGATGAGCCGAGATCACATCATTGCATTCCAGCCTGGGCAACAAGAGTGAAACTCTTTTTTTTTTTTTTGAGACGGAGTTTCGCTCTTGTTACCCAGGCTGGAGTGCAATGACGCGATCTCGGCTCACCGCAACCTCCGCCTCCTAGGTTCAGGCAATTCTCCTGCCTCAGCCTCCTGAGTAGCTGGGGTTAC
>NW_022436973.1:8201814-8205705 GCF_009761245.1 Sapajus apella | reverse complement strand
GCCTCCCAAAGTGCTGGGATTACAGGCTTGAGCCACCGCGCCCGGCCACAAGAGTGAAACTCTGTCTAAAAAAAATAAAACCCACAGACAACCTCAAGAAAAGACAAAGTAAAATCTGTAGGGCCAAAAAGGCCTTGAATTAATCCCTGAGTCTGCCAGTTACTCAGTGTGGTGCTGAGCCAGACACTGGACTTCGCTGAGCCTCATATATGAGACGTAAAATACATCACCTATCTCGTACATTGTTGGAAGGAACAGAGATTGTATATTAAGTCCCTATATCTTCAGAGTAAATGTCAGCTATTCACAGTTTTAGAATTCAGCCAGCCAGTTCAAAATTCTAATAGGGAAAAGTTTGTCCTAAGTCTCATTCCCACACCGTACTCCCAACAGATAACCATTTTTTTGTTTTTGTTTTTGAGACAGGGTCTGGCTCTGTCTCCCACACCACACTCCCAACAGATAACCATTTTTGTTTTTGTTTTTGAGACAGAGTCTGGCTCTGTCTCCCAGGCTGGAGTGCAATGGCACAATTATGGTTCACTGCAGCCTTGACCTCCTAGGCTCAAGAGATCCTCCCACCTCAGCCTCCCATGTAGCTGGGACCACAGGTACACTCCACGACTCCTGGCTAATGTTTTTATTTTCTGTGGAGATGGGGGGGTCTCATTTTGCTGCCTGGCTAGCCTCAAACTCCTGGGCTCAAGTGATCTTCCTACCTCAGCCTCCCAATATGCTGGGATTACAAGCATGACCCATTATGCCCAGCCTCAGATAACCATTACTGGTGTCTTGTATAATTTTCCAGAGTTTCTTTATGCATGAGTATATGTTATTTTCCCAACACTAAAAAATAGCCTTTGGTTTCTTATTAATAGGGATATTAATTATCTCCATATTTTCAGATTCAGAAATTTGGCTTTCAGATATTTTTGACTTGGTTCCAACAACTAATGTGGCAATAAATAATTCTGTATATATGTCACATCAAACAGATGTAAAGTGTTGTATGTAAGGTACATTTTCAGAATTAGGATCACTGGGTCAAAGTACATATGCATTCATAATTTTACCAGCTATTACTAAGTAGCCATTACTATTAATGTAATCTAACAAGGAAGCAGCTGACCTTGACATCTTCATTGGATGTCTCATGGACAGAACAAACTTGGCAACTCCTAAACAAATTTCTTGGTTCCCCTACTTTCCCACAAAGTTGTCTTTCTGCTTTGGCCTTCTTCCCTTCTTGGTAAATGACATAATGTCTAGCCGGTTATTCTGGATAGAAATCTGGTGGTCATTTGTTTTGTTTTGTTTTGTTTTTTGAGGCAGGGTCTCACTCTGTAGCCCAGGCTGCAGTGGCATGATCATGGTTCACTGCAGCCTTGATCTCCTGGGCTCAAGCAATCCTTCCACCGCAGTCTCTCCTGTAGCTGGGACTAAAGGCATATGCCACCACACTCAGCTAATTCTTGATGTTTTGTAGAGACGAGGTCTTGCTATGTTGCCCAGGTGGGACTACTTTTTCTTTAAACTTTTAAAAATCTAGATTATAAGAACACTTTGGTACATGCACTGTTTTGGAACACCAAAGGGAGTAGATTAGACGAGCTCTAAGGATTCTTCCGGCTGCAACTCCATCAGACCATGTAATGGGAAAATAACGAGATGGCAGAGTGGCATGAGCTGCTTCCCACCCTTCCTGAGGCCCACTGTCAAGCTCGGACAGAAATGCCCAGTGGAGAAACAGCTGCTGCCAATGGCTGTTCCTGCCCAGACTGGAAATGTACTGTCGGCTTTTATTTTAAGGACTACAACATTCCATGGCAAACTGGAAGCTCAGTTCCTGACACTCAATTTGGCAGAACTCTAAATCTATCTAATTCACTCTAGGTCTCTCTTCCATCCTCAACCTGTCCCTCCAAAAAGAGTACTCAAGCAACTCACAAAGTATCTTATTTGACTTATATATCAAAATGAGCTTGCTTTGCCAGACCCACATTCTTTGATCATTCCTACCTGAAGACCAGGCCAGTAGGCCTCCAAGGACTGGAAGACTGGCATGGACACGGTCCCCTTGTACATCTGCACCCACAGGTACCAGTCATCGAAGCGGGTGTAGTTCCGGATGGCTTTGTTATACTCTGCAGTGGGGGAGGTGAGATCACGGACATATGAGTGATTAAGAGAGGCCTGGACAAAAGGCAGGCCTGGATAGCAGATGTGAGGACTTACACTTTTGAAAGAGTGCCAGGATGCAATGAGGCAAGCTGACTAGAAAGGAGCATGGATTCTGGAGTCAAACTTCCAGGCTCAAATTCCTGGATTTCCAGCTCTAGCACTTGCTAGCTGTGACCTGGGGCAGGTCTTTCCCTTGTAAGTCGCAGCCTTATTATCTATAAAATGGGGAAAGTAATTGATATGGTTCGGTTGTGTCCCCACCTACATCTCATGTTGAATTGCAGCTCCCATAATTCCCATGTGTTGTAGAAGGGACCTGGTGGGAGATAACTGAATCATGGTGGTGGTCTCCCCCATACAATTCTCGTGGTAGTAAGTCTCATGAGATCTGATGGTTTTATCAGGGGAAACCCTTTCACTTGGCTCTCATTCTCTCTTGCCTGCCACCACATAAGATGTGCCTTTTGCTTTCCGCCATGATTGTGAGGCCTCCCCAGTCATGTGGAACTGTGAGTCCATTAAACTTCTTTTTCTTAATAAATTACCCAGTCTTGACTGTGTCTTTATCAGCAGTATGAAAATGGACTAACACAGTAATGTTATGTAGCTGTGGGAACTTTCAGTCATTTATTTATAAAACAAACATTTGCTGAGCACCTACTAGGTACCAAGTACCTATATGGTTGTAAACAAGACAAAGTCCAGCCCTCAGAGAACTTACATTCTAGTGGGAACTTGCATTTATCCCTCATATCTCTCCCCTAGATTGTAAATCCATGAGGCCTGGGACCTTGCTTTGTTCCTTGCAGAATCCCCCACATTAGTACGAGCAATAAATATTTTCTGAATGGACAAAGTGCCAAATATACATGCAAATAAATAAGATAACAAGAGTTGTAAGGATGATATGAAGCAGTCCATGTTCAGAGCTTGGCACAATGCTTGCCACATCCATGGTATTCAAGAAATATTTTTTGAATAAATGAGTACAGTAGTCTCCCCTTATTTGAGGGGAATACTTTCCAAGACCCTCAGTGGATGTCTGAAACCATGGATAGTACTAAATCAACTCTATATACAGTCATGCGCCACATAACAACATCTCGGTCAACACCGAACTGTATAGATGGTGGTGGTCCTGTAAGATTATAATAGAGCTGAAAAATTCCCACAGCCTAAAGATATCGTAACTGTTGTACTTTTATAATGCAATGCATTATTCACGTGTTTGTGGTGATGCTGGTGTAAACAAATCTACTGTGCTGCCAGTCATAAAAGTATAACATATACAATTATATACAGTACACGATATTTGATAATAAACAACTATTTATTGTTTTATGTATTTACTATACCATACTTTCATCATTAGAGTACTCTTTCCACTTATATAAAAAGGTCAACTGTGAACAGCTTCAGGCAGGTCCTTTGAGGAATTCCAGAAGGCATTGTTATCGTAGGAGATGACAGCACTCAGTATTACTTCCCCTGAGGACCTTCTACTAGGACAACATGGGGGAGTGGAAGACAGTGATATTGATGATCTTGACCCTCTGTGGGCCTAGGCTAATGCATGTTTGTATCGTAGTTTTTAACAAAAAAGTTTAAAAGGTAAAAACAAAATAAAAATAGAAAAAAAACTCAGTGAATAAGGATATTAAAAAATATCTCTGTATAGCTATACAATTTTTTTTTTTTTTTTTTTTTTTT
>NW_022436973.1:8155201-8201714 GCF_009761245.1 Sapajus apella | reverse complement strand
CCAGGCTGGAGTGCAGCGGCGTGATCTCAGCTCACTGCAACCTCCACCTCCTGAGTTCAAATAATTCTCCTGCCTCAGCCTCCAGAGTAGCTGGGACTACAGGCACGTGCCACCATGCCCAGTTAATTTTTAGTAGAGACAGCATTTCACTATGTTGGCCAGGATGGTCTCAATCTCCTGACCTTGTGATATGCCCATCTCGGCCTCCCAAAGTGCTGAGATTACAGGCATGAGCCACCATGCCCGGCCATAATGTGTTTTAAGTTAAGAGTTATTACAAATGAGTCAAAAGTGTTTAAAATTTTTAAAGTTTATAAAGTAAAAAAGTTACAGTAAGCTAACGTTAATCTATTATTGGAGGCCAGGCATGGTGGCTCATGCCTGTAATCCCAGCACTTTGGGAGGCAGAGGTGGGTGGATATCACCTGAGGTCAGGAGTTCGTGACAAACCTGGCCAACATGGTGAAACCCCATCTCTACTAAAAATACAAAAATTAGCCAGGCGTGGTGGTGTGTGTGTGTAATCCCAGTTACTCAGAAGGCTGAGGCAGGAGAATTGCTTGAACCTAGGACGCGGAGGTTGCAGTAAGCCAAGATTACACAACTGCACTCCAGCCTGGGCAACAGAGGGAGACTCCATTTCAAAAAAAAAAAAAAAAATTATTACTGGAGAAAGAAAAATTTTAAATAAATTTAGTGTAGCCTACATGTATAGTATTTATAAAGTTTACAGCAGTGTAATGACCTAGGCCTTGACATTTACTTACCACTCACTGACTCACCCAGAGCAACTTCCTCTCCTGTAAACTTCATTCATGGTAGGTGGACCACTTTTTATCTTTTATGCTGTATTTGTACTGTACTTTTTCTATGTTTAGATACATAAATACTTGCCATTCTATTACAGTTGTCTACAGTATTCAGTAGAGTAACATGCTGTACAGGTTTGTAGCCTAGTAGCAATAGGCTACACCATACAGCCTAGGTATGTAGTTGGCTATACCGTCTAGGTTTGCTTAAGTACACCCTATGACATTTGCACAATGATGAAATCACCTAATGATGCAATTCTCAGAAAGTATCCCTGTCACTGAGCAACGTGACTACTGTTTTCCTATACATACATATCTATGAGAAAGTTTAATTCATTAATGTTTAAAAACGTTTTTATTTTTGAGACAGGGTCTTACTCTGACACTCAGGCTGAAGTGCAGTGGTATGATATGGCTCACTACACCCTCAACCTCCCAGGCTTAAGCACTCCTCCACCTCAGCCTTCCAAGTAGCTGGGACCACAGGTATGCACCACCATGCCCAGCTAATTTTTAAATTTTTTTGTAGAGATGAGGTCTCACCATGTTGCCCAGGCTGATCTCAAACTTCGGGGGTCAAGCAATTGTCTTGCAGCAGCCTACCAAAGCACTGGGATTACAGGCATGATGAGCCACTGTGCCCAGCCGAAAAAATTTAATTTATAAATTAGGCATGGGAAGAGATGAAGAACAATAACTAATAATAAAACAGAACAATTATAACAATACATGGTATAGAAGTTATGTGAATTTGTCCTTTTGGTAAGAGACAGAAAAGAAATTATGTGAATTTGGTTTCTCAAAATATCTTTTTTTTTTAATGAGATGGGGTCTTGCTATATTGCCCAGGCTGGTCTCAAACTCCTGGCCTTAAGCAATCCTCCCAACCAAAGCATGGGGATGACAGCTGTGAGCCACTGCACCCAGCCTCAAAATATTTTATCTGACTGTACTCACCTATTTTCAGACTGCAGTTGACCATGGAAATCAAAACCGGGGATAACAGGGGACTACCGCAGCTATAATAATCATAGTAATTAGGTGCTCAACAATTCCTTGATATTGCTAGTGTCTAAGGGCCTACAGGGTAAGATGTATTTATTCAACAGGCATTAATCTATTACCTACTACATGTAAAGCACTGTGGGAAACATAAGATGAATAAGGCATAGATCCTACATTCAATTGGTAGAGCTGTAACTCTGTTTTTTTGGTTTTGTTTTGTTTGAGACAGAGTCTTGCTCTGTCACCCAGGCCGGAGTGCACTGGCTTGATCTCTGCTCACTGCAACCTCCACCTCCTGGATTCAAGTGATTCTCCTGACACAGCCTCCCGAGTAGCTGGGATTACAGGTACACACCACCATGCCCAGCTAATTTTTTTGTATTTTTAGTAGAGACGGGGTTTCACCATGTTGGCCAGGCTGGTCTTGAACTCCTGATGTTGTGATTCACCCGCCTTGGCCTCCCAAAGTGCTGGGATTACAGGCATGAGCCACCACACCTGGCCAAGCTGTAACTATTGATGAGAGCTAACCACAAAAAAGATGTTGAAGGTCCTAAATTCTGAAGAAGGATCAACCTACTTTCTAGGCAAGGTGACATTTAAGCTAGGCTTTGAAGGGTGAAAAGAATTTGGCCACAGGAAGACAGGAAAAAAGACATTCTAGGCAAAGAAGACACCATGTGCAATGGCCAGGAGTTAAGAAATCCAGGGCCACACACAGAGAATGCCGCATGCTTCAGCTGGATCTTGCAAGAAGGCATAAAGTGGTGTAGTGGGCATGAAGTGGGCAGCGTAAGTCCACAGTGGCTCTGAATGCAGCCTTGGGTATTCAGAACTGATTCTGCAGGCACTCAGGCTGGGCACAGTGGCTCACACCTGTAATTCCAGCATTTTGGGAGGCCGAGGCGGGCAGATCACCTGAGGTCAAGAGTTTGAGACCAGCCTGGCCAACATGATGAAACCCCATTTCTACTAAAAACACAAAAATTAGCTGAGCATGGTGGTGTGCACCTGTAGTCCCAGCTACTCAGGAGGCTGAGGCAAGAGTGTCGCTTGAACCCAGGAGGCAGAGGTTGCAGTGAGCCGAGATTGTGCCACTACAATCCAGCCTGGGAGACAGAGCAAGACTCTGTCTCCAAAAAAAAAAGAAAGAAAGTTTATAAACAAACCACACATCAACAAGAAAAATCAGGGGGAAAGCTCCCTTACCCTGCCCTTTTTACCTAGGAACATGGCCATGAGCTTCTCATCCTGAAGCAGGATGGCTCCTTTCACCAAGTACTCAAAGTAGGAGTCCACACCAGCCCCGATGCCCGCGTCCTGGGCCACCCACTTGCCAGTGAGCACATCAATGTGGTTGCCGACCTGAGGGAGCAAGAAAGACACATGGTCTCAAGGGAGAAGCAGATGGCCAAAAAAGGATCTACTCACCCCCAACCCTGACTGCGCAGGGAGATGCAAGGCAGGCACCCCAGTGCTTCTTGGGAGACACACAGACCATGAGAAGGAAGGGCAAGGCTGGATCATGGCCAGCCTTTCTGTACATCTGTATAGTACAGATGCATCTCATGCACATTTATCAGGACTTAATTATACACACTGAGCAAAAAATGAAAAAGAAAAATGATTTGGAGTGTTTATGCCCTGTCTGGAGTGAGTGTGAGATGGAAGATGAGAATTTGCTGTTCCCACAATCTGTCTCTGATTTCTCAGCACTAAGCATGTGATTCCTGTATCTGAAGACACAGACATGCTTACGTATTCCCATAAATTAACTCAAGAGGAACATCCACCAAGAAGACAGAGTGGTTCTAAGGAGAGAAACTGAATAGCTGGAGACAGGGACACAAGGGGACTTCACCAACGTCACTGAGTACCTTTTCTTGTATCCTTTGACCTTTTTTTAATTGTTCACTCTCTGTAGAGACTATCAAAAATTGCCAATGCTGGCCAAGCACCTTGGGTCACAACTGTAATCCCAGCACTTTGGGAGGCTGAGGCAGGTGGATCACTTGAGGTCAGGAGTTCAAGACCAGCTTGGCCAACATGACCTCAAGTGACCTCAAGAACCCTGTCTCTACTAAAAACACAAAAATTAGCCAGGCATGGTGGTGTGCGCCTATAGTCCCAGCTACTCAGGAGGCAGAGAATCACTTGAACCCAGGAGGTGAAGGGCAACAGAGCAAGACTCTGCCTCAAAAAAAAATAATAATAAATAAAGATATGTATTTTTCACATAGCTTAGACCCTCAGGGAAGCTAGTAACTTCAGCTGGTACTCAAAGAAATAGCTAACTGTCCTGTGTGAGTTTAGGTTCCCCAGGAGCATACCCTCAGCAAGGAAGACAGAAAGTAGTTGATTTGAAAGGTGAGTCCCTGTAAACACCAGTAGAGGAGAGGGAAAGGGAGGCAGGGCAAGGGAGGCAGCATTGAAGAGGTATGCCAAGAGGCAGGTTTCCACCGTGGGAACTGGAGTTCAAACCTGCTGGGGAGCTCAGGAATTCAGTGTAGAGCTCGAGCCTTGGAGTGACCCCACCCAAGGGGCAGGGAGCGGGAATGTTTATCACCAACTCCCAACGCTATCAGTTACTGGCTTGAGAGTTACCCATGGGTAGCATTAAATCTGGGCCTCTTTGCTTGTGGGTCTCCTCTCATGCCTGGAGCCCCTCTGTCTTTGGCTGACAATCAGAGTGGCTCCAGGCACCAGAGGAGACCCACAGGCAAAGAGGCCCAGGTGATGGCAGCTGGAAGACTGGCCAGTGTGCACGGAAATGGTAAGAGTTGAGAGGATATGGGCACAGCACCAACAGAGTCCACTACAGTCCCACTGCTGGAGCAAAACCTGCCTGAGTTAGACTTACTAAGAGATTTATTACAGGTCTCCTCCAGGGGGTTGGGCACTTGCTTAAGGAATTTTCAAGGGGTCCTCACACAAGCTTCACTTTTCAAGCTGAATTAGCACCAGACTCCGCATAAAATGTGCCTAGACCTGAATGCAGTCTTCCAAAGTCAGTGACTCAGTAAAACTGGTATTAACACATTAACGTTACTGAAGTAGCGGAGGACCAGAGAAGTTGAGTGACTTGCTCAGTGACTTGCTACACACTTTCGATGTAGCAAGGCCCGGGCTTGAATCCAGTTCTGAGTAAATCCATTGTTATGTACTGGATGGCTCTGGCTCAATTACTGTTAATCTCATTGGATTATCCCATTTAGAAGCTGAAACTGACCTTAGAGATCATCTGGTCCAAAGTGTGTTCATGGGTTAATGGTACTGGAAGATAAAGGGAGGCTCTGGTGTTAAATAAGTTTGGGAAATGTTAAGCAAAGTTGAATAGATTTCTTCACTAGAGGACTTTAATTCTGTTCATGTGCATTCTGATGCTCCAAAAAAGGGGAGGGATATTATATGTAACATTCCTCTAACTTAATTGGCCAGGACTTATTTTTTCATGCAATAGCCATTCAGTATCTCTCAGAAATGGTGTCCTAAGAAACACAGTTTTACAAATACAGATAGATACTAAAAATGAAGGCCCGACAAGCTAATGATCTAAAGTCACTAAGTGAGTCAGGGGCATGAAGCATAACCCTCTTCCTAGAAATGAGGATCTCAAGTGGTCATAGCTTAATGCAGCCCCCCGCTCCTTACCAGAGAAATGAGCTTTACCACTCTCTTTCCCACTCTAAACCAAACTTGAATTGGAGGCCTGGTCTATTTTTGGTGTCCTGAGCCCAATCCCTGGGCCACTCCCAAGGTCACCCTGAGTTTTCCTTGGCTTGATTGCAACTTATTGCTCAGAGCCTGGGGCCTCATAAGCAGAGGCCAAGGTGGCAAACTTGACTCAAACAGGAAGGGCAGCTGCGAACCTACCAGCCCGATATCTGACCGGCTCTCCCAGAGGCGCATCAAGGCCACTCTGGCCACATCTTCGAATACAGGGTCACCAGTGAGGCTGCTCAGGGTGGCAAATTCAACAATGAAGGTCCCAATCCCTGCCGTACAGGTGACAGGGGTCTCTCCTGGGTTCACACCATGAAGTAAGTTCACAGTTCCATATGGCATGCCAGTGGGGGTCTGAAAGGCTGAACAATTGTAAAATGATGATCCCAGACAGAAGCAGGGGGATAGGGACAGTTTTGATATACGCCCAAAGCCTGAGACCTTAGCCAGCACTTCCCTCTTATTCCTGGGTGTCCCGCTCAGGTCTGAACCAGAGAAGAATAAATGTTATAACTGGAGGGCCCTGAGCAGCCACCCAGCCCAGATGCTGTCAAATACTGCTCTGCACAACCCCTGGGTTCCTGCCTGTGATGAAGGGCATGGAGCAGGCTGCAGTCCACGCACACTCACTTTAGCTAGAGTGCTTTAGCTACTTTCATTTATTTTACAATACGCCTTCCAAGCCCCAGCAGGTAAGTTATTGTGATGCAGGCAAGGTTGAGGCCACAGCAAGTGGCGGGGCTGTGGCACAAAGACAAGAGTAAGCCCTGTTCAAAGCCATTCATAGACTTTTGACTCATGCCTATAATCCCAGCATTTTGGGAGGTCAAGCAGGTGGATCACTTGAGGCCAGGAGTTCAAGACCAGCCTGGCCAACATGGTAAAACCCTGTTTCTACTAAATATACAAAAATTAGACTGGCCTGGTGGGGCACACCTGTAATTCTGGCTATTTGGGAGACTGAGGCAGGAGAATCGTTTGGACCCAGGAGGCGGGGGCTGCAGTGAGCTGAGATTGCACCCTGCACTCCAGCCTGGGTGACAGAGTAAGACCCTGTCTCCAAGTAATAATAATAATAAACAAAGCCATTCATAGACTTTAAATAAAGATCCCTGCTTTAAATAAAGAGTATAGGGGCTAAATTATTTTTAAAAGGAAGCAAAACAGGATATCAACCACTAGGCCACTGATATAGTATGACCATCAATTTACAGGTAGGGAAAACCATCCCTGTAAAGAAGTGATTCAGTCAGCCGGGTGCAGTGGCTCATGCCTGTAATCCCAGCACTTTGGGAGGCCAAGGCGGGCAGCTCAAGAGGTCAGGAGATCAAGACCATCCTGGCCAACATGGTGAAATCCTGTCTCTACTAACAATACAAAAATTGGGTGGGCGTGGCGGCGCATGCCTGTGATCCTGGCTGCTCAGGAGATTGAGGCAGGAGAATCCCTGGAATCTGGGAAACAGAGGTTGCAGTGAGCCAAGACCAAGCCACTGCACTTCAGCCTTGGTGACAGAGGGAGACCCCATCTCAGGAAAAAAAAAAAAAAAAAAAAAGAGGTGATTCAGCCAAAGGCCACATAGAGTCAAAAAGAGCTGGGATGGGAACACCTGCCCCATGCCCACTCCTAGCCCCAGTCCAGTTCTTTCCCCTCCCCACCCGAGTGCCTTCTGATTCAAGACGAGAACTGGACAACCAGTCAGAGACAGAGATTTCCTCTCTGAGGCTAAAGTCAAATAACTCTAGAGCAGCCTGTGCGTCACCAAACTGCGAACAAAAGTGTCGACACTTCCAAGAACCACAGGGTCTAGCAACTCTGTCTGCCACAGATAAGAAACCTGCCATCTGGGAGGCACCAATGGGAGAGTGAGTCGCAACCAGAAAGGGCCCTAAGTAATATTTCAGGAAAGTCAGGCTGTATTAAAAAGAAGGGGAGTGACAAAGTCCTGTTTCTTGACCTTTTTTAATGAAATGACCAATGACCAAAAATAAGTAAATAATAAAGGAGGAGCAGCTAGGCAGAGTTTCCAGGGTTTCCTCCAGGGATGAATCACACAGGACACAATGTCTGCAAGAAGATGCTCAAGCCATGAGCCACGAGTGAGACCTCAACCCAGCTCTATCTTCAGCTCTCCCCAAAAGCAGAGGCAAAGTGCTGTGTGAGAGGGATAAAGGGGCCGGGTGTGGGGGCTCGCACCTGTAATCCCAACACTTTGGGGGGCCGAGGCAGGTAGATCACTTGATCCCGGGAGTTCAAGACCAGCCTGGGCAACATGGTGGAACCCCATCTCTCCAAAAAAAAGGTAGCCATGTGTGGTGGCATGTGCCTGTAATCCCAGCTACTCAGGAGGCTGAGGTGGGAGAATCAACTGAGCCCAGAGGTTCGAGGCTGCAGTGAGCCATGATCATACCACCGCACTCTAGCCTGGGCGACAGAGCGAGACCCTGCCTCAAAAAAAAAAAAAGTAATAAAAAAATGAGATGGCCAAGAGGCTGGTGCGAAGCACGGGGTGACGTGTCTGGGTGTGAACAGTCCTCAGAGCCTCCACCACACCCTGAAGGGAACAGAGTGTCCAGTTGATGCTACCGAGCCTGGTGTTA
The DNA here is from genome assembly GCF_009761245.1 of Sapajus apella. Classification (NCBI taxonomy): domain Eukaryota; kingdom Metazoa; phylum Chordata; class Mammalia; order Primates; family Cebidae; genus Sapajus; species Sapajus apella. The sequence goes on along the minus strand of NW_022436973.1, from coordinate 8,193,574 downwards.
CTGCCCAACTAGACAAAAACATGAAGGCTTGGCCTGCAGCCCTGGACACGGCTTAGCCACAAAACAAATCCCTCTCGTTTTAAAAGTGCTGGAGGTTCTCTGAACAGTTTCTCCTTTCTGACCTCATTTTAGCCTTCCCAAACCCAATGTAGTAAGGAGACGGAAATTATGATTCTCATTCAATAGATGGAGAAACTAAACTGTGGAGAGAGGCTGGGAACAGTGGCTCATGCCTGTAATTCCAGCACTTTGGAAAGCCAAGGTGGTAAATCACTTGAGGTTAGGAGTTTGAGACCAGCCTGGCCAACATGGTGAAACTTTGTCTCTATTAAAAATACATAAATTAGCCAAGCATGGTGGCGGGCGCCGCCAGCTACTAGGGAGGCTGAGGCAGAAGAATCGTTTGAACCTGGGAGGCAGAGGTTGCAGTGAGCTGAGATTGGGCCACTGAACTCCAGCCTGGGGGACAGAGCAAGACTCTATCACAAACAAACTGTGAAGAGAAAGAGTGGCTTGGTCAAGATGTTGGCTGGCAGAGCTGAGTCTAAAATCCAGGGCCAGGCGTGGTGGCTCACACCTGTAATCCTAGCACTTTGGGAGGCTAAAGCGGGCAGATCACCTGAGATCAGAAGTTCGAGATTAGCCTGACCAACACAGAGAAACCCCATCTCTACTAAAAATACAAAATTAGCCAGGTGTGGTGGCTCACGCCTGTAATCCCAGCTACTCAGGAGGATGAGGCAGGAGAATCCCTTCAACCTGTGAGGTGGAGGTTGCAGTAAGCCAAGATTGTGTCATTGCACTCCAGCCTGGGAAACAAGAGCAAAACTCCGTCTCAAAAAAAAAAAAAAAATCCAGGGCTGCTGATGCTCACACCAACACCCTTCCCTGGGCCGCTGTTATTCCAGCAGTAGGTGGAATAACTGTAGACTTGGGAGGGGACAAATGGGCTCATTCAAAATAAGGACAATGGCCTTCCACCCACCAGGCTGGCCACCTTCAACCATCCCCTGCAAACAATAATAAGGTCAAGTCATCCATCCCGGGTCAGCGCGCCAGCAGGCCCTGAAATGCCCAGGATGCTCCTGATTTCCATGGTGGGTGCCTGGGGATAGAAATACCAAATACACGTGGTGAGAAACACCAGGAATTAATTCAGTACTGGCACTCTCATCTTCAGCAAGGGAAGCAGGGCCTACTGGACTTCATCTCTCTCCCATCTCTGTGGGTCTTACCTGGGAGGAGCTTTCGGGCTGCCTCTTCAGCCATTCTCAGGAGAGGTCCGGAACAGGGCCATCCAGCTTCCACTTCCACCCCAGCCTTCTTGGAGAGCAGATGAGCAGACAGGAGTCCTCCTACCACTACAGATGGCACAGAAAGCATGTCACAGTCCAAAGGGAAAGATCAACGGACCAAGAAGCTTTCCCCATGTGAGTTAAAACTAAACACTCTGTTGCGGGGGGGGGCACAAGTTCTCAGGACCTTCTGAGGCTATTTCATGGGTAAAAACAAAAACAAAAAAACTTCCCTCTATTGGGGTGGCTCACTGGGAAGAAGCTAGAGCCACCTAGTGAAAAAAGAGCCCCTTCATCCCACACATTTATACAGTGTTAAGTTTATGGGTTTTTTTTTTCTCTTGGTGCATCACAAGAACAGTGGCTATTTCTTTTAAGTCCCTATTGTGTACCAAGCACTAACTAAGTACTACAACTCCCTGGTCAGATGAAGATACTGAGGTTCCATGAGAAAAAGTGACTTGCCCCAGGCCTCCCATCTAGTAGGTGGTAGGGCTGGATATCTTTGATTCCAAAGCCCATACTCATTCCATTTGTCACTCTGTCTGTCTCCCAATCACCTGTCGTACCTAGGGGAAAGGGGCAATGGTGGTTATTACCTGTATTTGGTTCATTTATCTATTTCAACTTATTATGCAATATTTAGAACTTTTAAAAAGACATGAAGGTTCTATACTTGGAAATATAGCTAAATAGATATCCTGAGTGGCCCTTTCACTGAAAACAACTGGTGACCCTAAGCTTCAAAATTCCCCTCCTTCCTGCAGAGGGGGAATAGGAGACAAAGGTCAGACCTGCCCCAAATGGGAGTCTGATGAAAGGTCCCTATGTGGGCCAGGCATGGTGGTTCATGCCTGTAATCCCCGCACTTTGGGAGGCTGAGGTGGGTGGATCACTTGAGTCCAGGAGTTTAGAACCAGCCTGGTCAACATGGCAAAACCCTGTCTCTACAAAAAATACAAAAACTTAGCTGGGTGTGGTGGTGCACACCTGTAATCCCAGCTACCTGTGAGTCTGAGGCAGGAGAATCACTTGAACCTGGGAGGGAGAGGTTGCAGTGAGCTGAGATCACACAACTGCACTCCAGCCTGGGCAATGAAAAGAAAAGAAGAAAGGAAAGGAGGGAGGGAAGGAAGGGGAGGGAGGGAGGAAGTGAGGGAGGGAAGAAAGGAAGGAAGGAAATGAAATCAAATCTACATTTATGTATATTATAGTAAAACTGCAGAACAACAAAGGGAAAAAAGATCTCGAATGCAGCCAGAATCTGTGTAAATAGTAATTAAAGCTGGATGAAGGGCACATCTAGTCCATTATACTATTTTCTCTGCTTTTATGTCTGTTTGAAGTTTTCCATAATAAAAAGTTTTTAAAAGGAGACAGCCAAAGTGAAAACCAAAACAAGGTATCTATAAAGAAAACAACAACTGACAGATTACTTCTTAACGATAATGAAATCAGAAGAAAATGGAAAAATTTTTCAACATAGTAAGAAAGTAACCATCAACCTAGAACCATACACCCAGCAAAAATATCACCCAAAGGTCAAACAAAGGCGGTGGAATAAAGACATTTTCATATAAACAAAACCTGGGAATGTTTGCCAAGCACACACCTGCATTACAGGACATTCTAAAGGAAATACTTTAGAGAGAAGGTCTGAGTCATGAAAAGAAAAGATAGTCAAAAAAGTGGTAAATAGGCTGGGCACAGTGGCTCACGTCTGTAATTCCAGCACTTTGGGAAGGTGGATCACTCAAGGTCAGGAGTTTGAGACCAGCCTGGTCAACATGGTGAAACTCTATCTCTACTAAAAATACAAAAACTAGCCTAGTGTGGTGGTGCACATCTGTAATCCCAACTACTCAGGAGGCAGGAGAATCGCTCGAACCTAGGAGGTAGAGGTTGCAGTAAGCCGAGATCGTGCCACTGCACTCCAGCCTGGATGACAGAGTGAGACTTGATTTCAAAACAAACAAACAAACAAAAAGTGGTAAATATATGTGTAAATGCAAAACTTCAACAGTACAGAACAATAAGTATAATGTATAGAGGGTTTAAAACAAATAATTAAAATATAGAACTAGAGCATATAGGTCAGGATGTTCTCTAAGAGCCAGGTTTTGTTTTATTCAGAAGGAGAACAAAGATTTTCATTAAATTTAGACTTTGATAAGTTATGTTTGTTAAATTTGCTCAGAAAACTATGTAAAAAGCTAGATATTGTGCAGAACTTCCATATTAGTAAGAGGAAAATGGAATGGCGGGGAAAACAGTCTAAAGAAGGCATGAAAAAAGACAGAAAAAAGGAACATAAAGAAGATGGCAAAAGGCTGGGTGTGGTGGCTCACGCCTATAATCCCAGCACTTTGGGAGGCCAAGGTGGGCAGATCACCTGAGGTCAGGAGTTGGAGACTAGCCTGGCCAACATGGTAAAACCCCACCTCTGCTAAAAATATAAAAATTAGCCAGGCAAGCACCTATAATCCCAGCTACACAGGAGGCTGAGGCAGAAGAATCACTTGAATCCAGGAGGCAGAGGCTGCAGTAAGCAACCTCTCTGCAGGTGCAGTGAGATTGTGGTACTACACTCCAGCCTGGGCCACAGAGTGAGACTCCATCTCAAAAAAAAAAAAAAAAAAAAAAGATGGCACAGAGAGCACATATTGTAGAAATGAGCGCAAATACATCAGTAATTACAGTAAATGTCCATGGATTAAATGTTTCAGTTAAAGACTGTCAGAACAGAAAAACAAAATATACACTATTTACAAAAGATGTATCTGATCATAAAACTACAGACAGATGGAAAGGATAGAAAAAGATACATGGGAAAATGTCAACCAAAAGAAAGCTGGAATCAATTATATTCATATCAGAAATGAAGGTACAAGAATGACCTACATTCACAGATGACAAACTGAGCTCAGAAGCTGGGAGACACAGCAACAAGCACAGCCTAAAACTCATGCCGGATTCCTAAACCAGGATTTTAGACCATATTGTCCCTCTGTTCTCTTTTTTAAACTTTTATGGATCATATATCTGGAATATAAATTTCATTGCAGAAAACATACAAAATAATGGGGAAAAATAGAACCCTGCCATCCAGAGGTGACAGCTGTTAAGCCAGTGGTCTAGAGGTTCAGTGCAAATAAGGGCTGTGGCAGCTTCACAAGAATGATTGGAAGTCTGCTAAAAATACTGATTCTAGGACTCAATCCAGAGATTCCAATTCATTAGGTTTAGGGTGGAACCCTCAACATCTCAATTTTTTAAAAGGTCGCAAGTGGTTCCTATGGGCAGCCAAGTTTAGAAGATTAATGCCCTAGACTTGCACTGTCCAATACAATAATCACTAACCATGTGTGACTATTTAAATTTAAAATCATTAAAATTAAATGAAATTTAAAATTCAGTTCCATAGTTGTAATAGATACATTCTAAATGCTCAAGAGCTCATGTGGTTAGTGGGTACCATATTGGACGAATACAGATATAAAACATTTCCAGCCAGGCATGGTGGCTCTCATAATCCCAGCACTTTGGGAGGCCAAGGCAAGTGGATCACGAGGTCAGGAGTTCGAGACCAGCCTGGCCAACATGGTGAAACCCCGTCTCCACTAAAAATACAAAAATTAGCCGGGCATGGTGGCGCATGCCTGTAATCCCAGCTACTTGGGAGGCTGAGGCAGGAGAATCGCTTGAACCTGGGAGGTAGAGATTGTAGTGAGCCAAGACCATGCCATTTCACTCCAGCCTGGGCAACAGAAAGAGATTCCAACTCAAAAAAAAAAAAAAAAAAAAATTCCATCATTGCAGAAAATTTGATTGGACAGACAGTAAGTTCCAAGAAGGCAGGGATCACATCTTTCTTGTTCATAGCTATGTGCCTAGTATCAAATATACATTAAAGAGGTGAGTAATCTGGTGTATTTCTTCCCAGTCTTTCAGTCTCCTGTTCACTTTCATATCTGAAACTGATGGGGGAATCCTGAGACTTCCCCCACTTCACCCTCCAGGAGGGAAGAAGAGCTCTGTCGATCAGAGGTTTTGGCCAAGGGTCCTGGTATGGTCAGTCCTTAAAATCCTATTTACCACTTCTTGGTTTACAGAAGCAACTTCACACTCGCTCTTTTTTTTTTTTTTTTTAAGTCCCTAGAGAGCAGCCCTCACCTCGAATGTTGGTTTCAAACACAGAAGCGTTCACATCAATATCAAAGTCCACGTTGTCCTGGAGCACTTCAATCACTCTTTGGAATTCTGAGACATTCCCCAAAATCTGGAAATAAAAAAGAGACCTGACAATGAGGCTCTCTTGCATGTGCAGAGGCAGATTCAGAGTCTGGGATCCTATGTTGATGTGGCCCTCACTAATTCCACTTAAGACCTCCAGTTTCTGTCCTAGGATTGGTGACAGCAGAAGAAAACACTGAGAGCTAGAAATAATCCAGAGACTCCATATCAAGAGACTGGTTAAGTAAATTCCTAAGGTCCCAATTAAGAGTCCCGATGTAGTCATTTAAATGGACGCAATATAAAGATGCAAACTACACAAAGAAGTCTTAGTTCGACATTTGCAGTAGGTATCAGCTGTTTTTAACCCTGTCTTGTCATGTTCAGCCTTGTGGAAAACATGACAGGTAGGCTGGCCCAAGACTAATTCATTCCTACTCTCTTTACCTCATGGCCTCTTACCAGAGGTTGGAAATCCAGATGCATTCTCAGCCTCCTTTGCTACTAGAGTTGATTGTGTTACCCAGCCAATTTTTGACCCTTGAGAAGTCTACTGGGGGCACTTCTGGGAAGGCTTCTGTTTTCTTAATACCAAGGAACAAACACAGCTAACATGGCTTTTAGTCTCTGTCTTTCTGCCTTGAACTTAGACTCAATTTCTGAAGCTATGGCAGCTATGTGAGACCATGAAGTACTAAGCATGAGAATAAAAGCCAAAACACTAAGGATACTAGAATGGAAAGCTACAGAGAGCCTGATCTCTGATGACACAGCTGAGTAGCTGACCCAATGATAGAAATTACCTCTACGCTTTTACTTGAGAAAATAAACCCTCTTTATTTAAACTATGAGCCAAATGCAATCTCAATCTCTCTTCTTTTGATAATAACATCCCAATTTACCCTCCAGGAATCACTCTTCCCCAGTAGTCACTCCTGTGGTTTGGGAGAGGCTGATCCCATCCCTTAGCTGTAGAGTGGGTACTTGACCTGTACCAGGCCAAGTCTTTTTTTCTTTTGAGACAGGGTCTTGCTCTGTTGCCCAGGCTGGAGTGCAGTGGTGTGATCGCAACTTACCACAGCTTCAAACTCCGGGGATCAAGCAATGTGGGCCTTCTAAAATGTTGGGATTACAGGCATGAGCCACCACGCCTGGCCCTTTTTACCTTTCTAAGTATCAGGAGTTTTTTATTTTTTTATTTTGTATTTTTTGAGACAGGGTTTTACTCTGTCACCCAGACTGGAGTGCAGTGGCGCAATCTAGGCTCACTGCAATCTCTGCCACCCTGGCTGAAGCAATTCTCCCACCTCAGCCTCCCAAATACATGTGTACTACCATGCCTAATTTTTTGTATTTTTGGTAAAGATGGGGCTTCACCATATTGCGCAGGCTGGTCTTGAACTCCTGTGCTCAAGTGATCCACCTGCCTAGGCCTCCCCAAGTGCTGAGATTACAGGCATGAGCCACGGGGCCCAGCCATAAGTATCAGATTTCTTAGCCATAAGAAGGAGTAAAGGTACTTACCTCAAGAAGTTGTTGGAAGAATTAAGATAATACATGTCTGTACTAAGCTCTACACAAACACATTAAATAGTCACTGATATCGTTTTATTATTCTTATTTTAATTTAATTTTTTTGAGATGGAGTTTTACTCTTGTTGCCCAGGCTGGATAGAGTGCAATGGTGTGATCTCCGTTCACTGCAACCTCCGCCTCCCAGGTTCAAGCACTTCTCCTGCCTCAGCCTCCCCAGTAGCTGGGATAACAGACATGTGCCACTATTCCCAGCTAATTTTTTATATTTTAGTAGAGACAGGGTTTCACCATATTGGCCAGGCTGGTCTCAAACTCCTGACCTCAGGTGATCCACCTGCCTCGGCCTTCCAAAGTGCTGGGATTACAGGTATGAGCCACCGTCCTCAGCCTGATATCATTTTAGTATCATTAAACATGGCCCCTAGGATGTAAGCCTTTGAAAACAGGAGGATGTCAAAGTCTGTATCCCCCACAGAACTATACAAGCCTATCACAATTCTCTGTACATAACACGTTCTCTATAAATGTTTGCTAAATATATGAACCTGCATAAGTTGCCAGTTCCTTTTTCTCTATCTAGCTAGGCAACCACAGCCTGATGGTTCAGAATCATGAGATGCAAATAAAAGGCCTAGGAGAGGAAGGAAAAGAAACAGACAAGATACTTACCAGCAAGGTGTCCAGTGCATCAATTAGAGTCAGAGAAAAACTGCAAAAGGACAGAAATCCCAGCTGCTTAGTAAAAAAAAAAATCAAATACCAGATATTATGGCTGCCCTAGATCTGATCCCCCTAAAACTAAATGAGGCAAAGAAATGCCTCTGCCTGTCCCACTTACAGTCACAACAGAGAAGCCATAGTGAAAATCACACTCTGACCCACTCAATGCACCTGGGAGGATGGGCTGATGTAGTTCAACTGTAATTAAATACGTCACCTATATTCTGGCATTCTTCTTTACCATTGGGAGGCAGTATGCGATTACAGCTTAAAGCACAGGCTTTTCACCAATTTTCACATCTAGGAATTTACCCCACAGCGAACAGCTGTTTGAGAGTGTTCATGGCAGTATTGTTTACAACAGCAAAAAGCTGAAAAGAACCCAAATGTCCACCCATTAATGGGTGATTAAACTGTGTTATAAACCATGCAAAACTATGAAGTTATCAAAAAGATTGTTATCACGATTTCTATGTGCTGATGGACAGATATTCAAATTGTTTTTCTTTTTTTTTTTTCTTTTTTTTTTGAGATGGAGTTTCGCTCTTGTTACCCAGGCTGGAGTGCAATGGCGCGATCTCGGCTCACCGCAACCTCCGTCTCCTGGGTTCAGGCAATTCTCCTGTCTCAGCCTCCCGAGTAGCTGGGATTACAGGCACGCGCCATCAAATTGTTTTTAATGAAAAAGACAAGGTGGTTTAGAATATTTTCATCTATGTTTCAAAAAGAGACATACTGATAGAAAGTAGATGAGCAATGGTTAGGGTCAGTGGTGCAGGGATGAACTATAAAGGGCTACAGGGAACTTTTTAAGGTAACAAGTGTTCCCTATCTTGACTGTAATGGTGGTTACTTTGCACTTAAAATGAGTGTAGGCTAGGCACAATGGCTCCCGCCTGTAATCCCCAGCACTTTGGGAGGCCGAGGCAGGTGGATCACCTGAGGTCTGGAGTTGTGGCCAACATGGCAAAACCCGGTGTCTACAAATAATTACCCGGGTATGGTGGCGGTCACCTGTAATACCAGCTACTTGGGAGGCTGAGGGAGGAGAATTGCTTGAACCTGGGAGGCAGAGGTTGCAGTGAGCCAAGATCACACCACTGCACTCCAGCCTAGGTAACAAGAACAAAATTCTGGCTCAAAAAATAAAAATAAAAAAGGGGTACTTTATTATATGTAAATTATGCCTTTAAGAAGTTCATTTTAAAAAGATACACATATACACATTTATATGTATAATGGTATAAACCAAGAATATTTCTGGAGAGAGCCAAAGGAAAGTTAACAGTTGGAATTCTAAGGTATGGGAGATATTTACTGTATATAATTTTTTACCACTTAAATTTGTCATTTGTATTTACTTTGTTTCAACTTAAAAAAAATAAAAACCAGCGCAAGTTTCAAGTTTCCTTAATTTCTCCCGTCCTTAGCACACTCGTGTGTAAAACAGGAATAATGGCACCTAACTCCTAGGGGTACTAAGATAATTAAAGGAAATGACACAGTAAAATGTTTAGCATAGTGTTCAATCAATGCCAGCTTCAGCTACAGCAAAGATTCTTCACTCAGCAAGGAACAAGACAGTGAATCATAGCTCTCACAGATTTTTATTCCAGTGGAAAGGAGAAAGACAAAGCAGTCGATAAGTGAAAATGATAGTATCAGAGAGTGAGAAGTGCTACAAAGAAAATACAACAGGTAACTTGTGTGAGTGACTTAAAAGGGGGTCGTGGGTGGTTAGGGAAGTGAATGCTGAGGAGGTGACTACTGAGCTGAGATTTGAATGACAAGCAGCAGCCGGTGACGACAGGATAATGGGGAGAGTGTATTTCAGACACAGGAAATATCAACTACAAGGACTTAAGTTTTGGGAGTGTCACAGGCCTTCCTGGACATGACTGCACACCTACACAATGAAAGGATTGGGTTTTCTAATTCTCGGTGCCCTTCCACGGTATCTTATTACTCCAGAAATTCCCCACAGCTGATGCCTGTTACTGCTGGGGCTGTACCCAGCGATCCAGCCCACCCCGCTAATCCAGTACTTTTTTTTCACTGCGAGAGGCTAAGTGAATTCTGGAGGTGATAGCAAGAACTGCGGCGAGCGCGGCTCCAGCTCAGCTGGGAGCTTTCCGGTGCCAGTGAGGAGACCATGAAGCCACCAGCCCCAGCTGACCCGCCCGCCTAGGCCCAGAGAGTCAGACCCTGGCCAACCCCTGCCCCTCCGCTCGCACTACCTGCCCCAGGTGTCGTGCCCGTCACAGGTGAGAGGTCGAAGCTCATCGAAGGGGAAGGCATTCTCCAGGTAGCTGTCGTAGGCGTGGTAGAACATGGCCTTGACTCGCTCCCTGGGCGAGGGACGAGAAATCAGGCATGGGGCCAATACACAAAAACAAGCGGGGAAAGAATAAGATACAGGGCGGAAAGTGGGAATCACTGGCTGATTTATGCCGGGAACCTAGCGGCGGGGTCTGAGCAAGTCCGGATAAGGGTCTTGGGATGGACGGAAAGAGAAGGGACCCGGTCCGCGCTTCCCATTCCCCAACTACGGAAGGGCGGGAACCTGGCCTCCTTCACCTGTAGTGGGCGGGATCTGGCGCGGTGCCGTCGGGACCTGGCGCACCATGGTGCAGAGGCGGTAGCGCGCACAGGAGGCCGAGCGGGATGAGCAGCCGGAAAGGCATAGAGCTCGTGTCCTTTCAGCGCCGCCACCGCAGCAGCAGCCACTGCCACCAGCTCATTCTGGGAGCTGCTGCGGGTTCTTCCGGGGATCCGCCCCACCGCGCCTGCGCGCTGAGAAATCAGCCTCTCACTTCCGGACTACAAACCCCGGAATGCAATGGGCAGCGAAACCCGGCCGAAGAGCATCTTGGGATATGCGGTTTAGGAAACACTGATCAACGTGTCTTAAAGATAGCGGCTGTTGTTACTACTGTTATTATTTAATGTTTCAATAACAGCTAGCATGTATTGAGCATTTATTCTGTACTAGTACTGTACGGAGCATTTAAAATGCATTCTCTCATTTTTTTTTCAGCAACTTTATTAAGCATGAAGCAGGGTAAGCATGAAAAATGTTCAGCCTTTACCATTATTAGGGATATTGAGTTTCCCAAACCAGTTACTTGTTGATTGTATAGGAAACAATTTACATTTATTTGTCCAAAACTTACACACACACACACACACCTCTTGCATTTTCTGATGCTGTCACTCTTGAGGTTTCCTAAAATCCCTTCAGTTCTAGGAATTTATGACATTTCTCTCCTCCCACTTTGGGATGTGGTTACACAATCATGGTCCCTTCAGTCTCTATCTCAAACCAGAAGCTTACCCCTGCTGGCCCTGTAGAATGTAGTAGGTACGAATGAATACCCTGGGGCTTCCAGATGGAAGGGAAAGGAGATGACAGTAAGCTGAGACCCAGATAACACAGGTGCATTGTATTTGTTTCCTGTGATTCTTGTAACAAATTATCACAAACCAAGTGGCTTGAAGCAACAGAAATTCTCTCACAGTTTGGGGGGTCAGGAGCCTGAAATCAGTTTCACTGGGCTTTTAGTTTCACTATAGCTTTCAGGAGGTTTGTGATCCATTTCTCCATTTCCTTTATTCCCAAGTTCCTAAAGTTTGGTCAGCTCCATAGCAACACCCATGACTTTGGTCAGTGTGACATGCGTAGAACCAACCCTGGATCTGAAGTCAGATCTAGGCTCCAGTTAATGACAACTCTGTTACTCATCTATAACCTGTGTATGTGACCCTCTCCTCTGGGGCTAGCATCTTTGTCTATAAAATGAGGAGTCTGAACAAACAGATCTTTGAGATCCTTTTCGGTTGAGGTTTCTATGATTCTAGGATTGGCTATCTTCTATTTGCTGAAAAAGTCAGATGGAAGTGGTAGCTCAGTTTGTTAACCTGGAGTGCAGCTAGGCTTGGTCTCCTTGGTCCCACATCCCTGAAAACATCCCCCAAATAAGTGTCTCGAAATGCCATCTGTCGATAGAATTAAATCCCTGACAACCCAGAGAGATTGAGGTGATAGAGGCTAAAAGTATGGGCTTTATATTTTGGCAGATGTGAGTTGAAATACTAGCTTCATCGCCTGTTAGGATGTGACCCCACCAGTTTTTCTTTGAGCCTCAGTTATCCCATCTGCATAATGGGAATAATATTAGTACTTACCTAATAGGATTGTGAGGATTTGGTGAGCTATTGCATGTAAAGTACCTGTCATAGTGTCTGGCAGAAGAGACACTCAGTAAATATTAGGATTTATTTATTTATTTGAGATGGAGTTTAGTTCTTGTCACCCAGGTTAGAATGCAATGGCATGATCTCGGCTCACTACAACCTTGAACTTCTGGGTTCAAGAGATTCTCCTGCCCCAGCCTCCCAAGTAGCTGGGATTACAGGCACACGCCACCTCGCCCAGCTAATTTTTATATTTTTAGTAGAGACGGGGTTTCACCATGATGGCCAGGCTGGTCTCAAACTCCTGACTTCAGGTGATCCACCTGTCTTAGACTCCAAAGTGCTGGAATTATAGGTGTGAGCCACTGTGTCAGGCCTAGGTTGACCATGCCAGGCCTAGGATGTTTTTAGAAACTCTTCTTGGGGCTTCCAGATGGAAGGGGAAAGGAGATGCCAGTAAGCTGAGACCTGGATAACAACCCAGGAGCACTGTATTCATTTCCTGTGATTCTTATAACAAATTACCACAAACCAAGTGGCTTAAAGCAACAGAAATTTATTTTCCCGAAGTCAAAGGGACGTCAGGAGCCTGAAATCAGTTTCACTGGGCCAAAATTAAGTTCTTGACAGGGCCACACCCCTTCCAAAGGCTCTAAGATAGAATCCGTTCCTTGCCTCTCTAGATTCTCCTGATTCCTAGCATTCCTTGGCTTATGGTTGCATCACTCCAGTGTCTGCCTCTGTCTTCACATCGCCTCCTCTGTGGATGTGTCATATCTCCTTCTGCTTTTCTCTTATAAGGACATTTATAATTGCATTTAGGATCCCCCTGCCCCCTAGATAATACAGGATAAACTCCCATTTCAAGATTTTTAATCATGTTTGAAAAAAAACCTTTTTTCCAAATAGAATAACATTTACAGTGTCCAATGAATAGGACCTGGACTCTAGGGGGCTGTTTTCCAGCCTAGCATAGGGACTAAATGATTTTCAGACCTAGGCCTTTCCCTGTTACGAAATTCACCTTCTGCATATTATAACTCCTATAGCTTATCTTTTTGTCGCCTATTCAAAATTCTAGTGTGGATAAAACTTTTGCAGAAAGGGTGCATTCAGGTTGCCTGGATTTGGTAATGATAGGAGCAAGATATAAGCAAGATTGAAATACTCACAATTTTCCTTTATATTCTTTTTCTGGCTTAATGAGAATGTACATTTTTCACACTGTCACAGAACAAATAAAACCATGACTTATGTTTTCACAATTCATGTAACTAATTTCATAGTTTTCTAATGAGAATAAAAAATTGTTTTACCCTCTGGAAAAGTGTTAGGACTCTTCTTTCTCTTGCTCTGTGTTTATGATACTGGATTCCAGAAGGTTATAGCCCACCAGTGAAACGTTACACTTGAGCATTTACTTGTGAAGAGACTCAGGGTAAATTGCCTACCTCTCTAAGCCTCCATTTCCTATTGTAAAATCCAGAAATTGATGATGCCATAAAGGAATTCTGGGAATTAAATGGGATAATGAAAGTGAAAATTCCCAGCACAGTGACTGATAATATAAGTTCTTAATACATACTAATTCTCTTCCCTGCCTCCCCAATTCTTTTTTTTTTAAAGGCAGGGCAGTTGGTTCCATTTACTGAGCATCTGCCCCTAGTCATCCAAGGTGTTATAGGCAGAAGTTCCTGCCCTCAGAAGTTTGACGTACAGTGCTGAGCATATAACTAAGATTCAAAAATAATCACGTCATAGTCCTTTCCCTTGAAGTGCCTGCAGTTTTGTTAGAAGGGGAAGATGTCAATTGGAGAATACTTGGAATCATAGGGTATGCAAGTCTTCCCTGTGGGTGAATAGAATTTGGAGGGGGTTCAGATCACATCAATATCTGAAGTCAATGTCCTTGGACTCTTGTGTTCAGCAGAACAAGACTTGGACTGGTCATCAGAAACCCTTGTTCCTGTTGTTTTTGTTTTTTGTTTTGTTTTTTGAGTCGGAGTCTTGCTCTGTTGCCCAAGCTGGAGTGCAGTGGCACGATCTCAGCTCACTGCAACCTCTGCCTCCGGGGTTCAAGTGATTATCCTGCCTCAGCTTCCCAAGTAGCTGGGACTACAGGCTCACGCCACCACACCTGGCTAATTTTTTTGTATTTTTAGTAGAGATAGGGTTTCACTGTGCTAGCCAGGATGGTCATGATCTGCCCGCCTTGACGTCCCAATGTGCTGGGATTACAGGCGTGAGCCACCTTGCCCAGCCACCTATTACTGTGTGATCCTGGGCAAGTCATTTTCCCTTTTGGGAACTCAGTTTCCATATCTGGCAGATGAAAGAGTGAGACTGTCTCTCAGCACAAGGAAAATAGTAACAGATCCATACAGGGTTATTGCAAAAAATCAGAAAACAGAATTCAACACATATCAGCTGCAGAAATTTCCCCCCCAGAAACACCCATGAAGCAGAATAAAGTGGTGGGACAGCATTCCAAATGGGATTTGACTTTTTGGGAACTAAACAAGGAAAACGAGGGGGATGGGGAGGGGGACAAGAAGGAGAAGGAGAAAATAGTCACATGTATTGATATAGTGAACATTTGCATAGTAATTAATATGTTCTTTGTACTTTACATCCATCAACACTATTTAATCTTTACCACAACCCTCTGAGAAAGTGTCACTATCGCCATTTTACAGACCAAAAACCTGAAGCACAGATTCTAAGAACTGAAGAGAGATTTAGCCACTTAATCAATGTCTCATACCAAGTAAGTAGAAGAGTCAAGATTTGAACCCAAACAGCCTATACTGTACTGCATTAATGAAAATAATGACAAATATATACAGAACTTAAGAATGGAGATCTGGTCAACTGCTACAGTGTCCTCTAGCTTTAGCTTCATGTGGTTTTAGGGTCAACATTTCCTTCCCTTTTGCTGGAAAGTTAGAGGAAAAAGCTCAATTCTTCCAAGTTGGAAGCCAAGGCATTTTAGATCCCCTTTGGCCAAATACACTTGACTGCTTTTAGCAGGGAAGAATCCTTTTTCTAACATCTGGAGGTCATTTGGTTCTTCCAACTCCCGGAGCAGAGCTTGCACACTACATACTTTTGACTTGCCAAAAAATAAGTTTATTCTTGGGAAATTTCCCATCTGTTGCTTTGTGGAAGTGCACTTCTGTGTGCAGCATGTCCAAACATTTAGATCAATGACTACCTGGTTAGGGCTCCAGACCACGTTTTTATTCTTATTTTCTTTTTCTTTTTTTTGAGATAGGGTACCTAGGCTGGAGTGCAGTGGCATGATCACCACTCACTGCAGCCTCGACCTCTCCCAGGCTCAAGTGATCTTCCCACCTCAGCCTCCCAAGCAGCTGGGACAACAGATGCATGATGCTATGCCCAGGTAATTTTTAATTTTTTGCAGAAACAAGATCTCACTGTATTGCCCAGGCTGGTCTTGAACTCCTGGGCTCAAGCAATCCTCCCACCTTGGTCTCCCAAAGTTTAGAGATTATAGGCATGAGCCACCGCACCTGGCCTCAGACCATGTTTTTATTATGCATATGTTCCAGTGAACTCAGACCTGTAGGTAAATCTGCTGCGGAATTGTGCACTTTAAATGGTTAAGATGGTAAGTTATGTCATGTGTATTTTGTCACAATTTTTTTAATATTAAAAAGCGAGAGTGGATACAGTGGCTGAGCCTGTAATTCCCACACTTTGGGAGGCTGAGGTGGGTGGATTGCTTGAATCCAGGAATTTGAGATGGGCTTGGGCAACGTGACAAAACCCTATCTCTACAAAATAAACAAACAAAAACAAAAATTAGCAGGGTATGGTGGCATGTGTCTGTAATCCCAGCTATTCAGGAGGCTGAGGAGGGAGGGAGGTAAATGGAATGGAATAAATGGAATGCGATCTAACAAAATTCTTTTTTGTTTTTTTAATGACGTCTACTGCCCTTTTGAAATAAACAATTATGGCAGGGTGCAGTGGCTCGCGCCTGTAATCCCAGCATTTTGGGGGACCAAGCTGGGCAGATTACTTGAGGTCAGGAGTTCAAGAGCAGCCTGGCCAACATAGTGAAACCCCGTCTCTACTAAAAATATAAAAATTAGCTGGGCGTGGTGGCAGGCGCTTGTAATCCCAGCTACTCCGGAGGCTGAGGCAAGAGGATTGCTTGAGCCTGGGAGGTGGAAGTTGCAGTGAGTTGAGATTATGCACTGCACTCCAGCCAGGGTGACAGAGCAAGACTCTGTCTCAAAAAAAAAAAAAAAGAAAAGAAAAGAAATACCCAATTCTTTCAAAGGAAATATGTTCTTATTGGCTGGCAGGGAGAGGGGTGATTGGTAGATGGGGAAAGGGTGTGTTGGGAATAGATGCTTGGTGCCACAAAGAAAAATTCGCACTGAGACAAAGGATTTTTCAGCAAAGCAAATTTTACCTCCTGGACTACAGGAAGGGTACCCTCAATACCCATTGTGCCATGAGAGTACAATGAACAAAGGAAAACACACAAATTTATCCCTTGTGCATTGGGAGTCATCCTTACAGCTGTGTCTGATCTCCGTTGGTTGGATCCAGACCTCACAACCTAAACTAAAACCCGATTAGCTAATAACCTAAAATGTTTCTAAACAGATAAAAGCAATGGAGAGCTGGGACATGCCTGTGAGCACATCCAGCACAGATACCTTGGTTAAAGTACAAGGACACAGAATGTATACGTGCCTGTAAGCATTGCTAAATTGGTAATACAGAACTTTAAAACACATTCTCTGCCTCTTATGGCTTTTGGTGTGGAAGACAGATACATAAATAGACAATTATCATTTAAAGAAGTAAAGGAAGAAAACTCTCTGAACCTATTCTGGTTTGGGGGCTGCCTGCAAAAAAAAAATAATAATAATTAATTAATTAAAAATTTTTAAAAATTCTCTTTATGATACGCTCTTGATCAGAAAAATAAAATAAAATAAAAAATTTAAAAAATTCTTCCTTCAGGTCCAAATAGGAAACAAACAAACAAAAATTTTTTTTTAAATAAAAAGAACTGAGGGAAAAAGAGGGTTCCAGTAGAACAGAGGGAGTATCTAACCCTGGCTTGTGGACATGAAGTCAGGGAAGGCTTCCTGTAGTAGGTGACACCTGAGCATTCTAATAGGAATTAGCTGGGCTGAAGAAGGTGGCGGAAAGCATCTCAATTCAAAATTTTGATTCTGTAGTGTATTATAAAAAGCTCTTTTTCTGACTCCTGCTTACCTCCTCATATCACTTCCTCCTTCCTATCATCTACTCCTATTTGGCCATACTTAAGTATTACTGATTTCTCAAGTATGTTATATTCTTTCTCCTTTCCTATTACATCCTTTTGTACCTTCTTCACCCTGTACTTTAAACAACTTTTTCCTCATCCTCACTTGCCCCTTAGGCTTTTTTATTTTTTGAGACAGGGTCTTACTTTATCACTCAGGATAGAGTGCAGTCTCAGGTCACTGCAGCCTCCGACTCCTGGGGTCAAGTGATCCTCCCACCTCAGCCTCCCAAGTTGCTGGGACTACAGGCACGCATCACCACACCTGGCTAATTTTTGTATTTTTTGCAGAGCCCAGACAAACTCCTGGGCTCAAGGAATCCTCCTGCCTCAGCCTCCCAAAGTGCTGGGATTACAGGTATGAGCCACTGCACCTGGCCTGGAAAGCATTCCTTTTTAAACCAGGAAAATGACAAGCATACACTCTCATATTCCCTCACATTTTTTCTTTCTTTCTTTCTCTCTCTTTTTTTTTTCTAGAGACAGAGTCTTGCTCTCTCGCCCAGGCTAGAGTGCAGTGGCACGATCTTGGCTCACTGCAGTCTCCACCTCCTCGGTTCAAGAGATTCTACTGCCTCAGCCTCCTGAGTGGCTGAGATTATAGGCATTCACCACCACACCTGGCTAATTTTTGTATTTTTAGTAGAGATGGGGTTTCACCAAGTTGGCCAGGCTGGTTTCAAACTCCTGGCCTCAAGTGATCTACCCACCTTGCCCTCTCAAAGTGCTGGATTGCAGGCGTGAGCCACTGTGCCTGGCCTTCTATTACTATCTCTGTTAAACATTGTACAAGAGGTTATACCCACACAATAAGTTAAACAAATAAACATTACAAAAATTAGAAAAGAGGAAACTCATTATCTACTGGCGCTATGATTATACATGTAGAAAATCCAAGAGTCTACAAATAATTATTATAACAAAGAAAGGAGTTTATTAAGGTTGCTAGACACAAAACTAATGCAACAAAATCATCAGTACTTCTATATGCTGGAAATAAGTAGGCCATGAGATTTTAAAAAATATATGTTATTTGCAATAATATTTTAAAAATATGATGAACTTGGCTGGATGCAGTGGCTCATGCCTGTAATTCCAGCACTTTGAGAGGCCAAGGCAGGTGGATCACCTGAGGCCCAGAAGTTCAAGACCAACCTGGCCAACATGGTGAAACCCTGTCTCTACTAAAAATACAATTTGCCTGGTGTGGTGGCACGTGTCTGTAACCCCAGCTACTCTGGAGGCTGAGGCAGAAGAATCGTTTGAACCTGGGAGGCAGAGGTTGAAGTGAGCCAAGATTGTGCCACTGCACTCCAGCCTAGGCAACAGAGTGAGACTCTGTCTCTGTCTCTCTCTCTATATATACAGATAGATAGATAGATAGATAGATAGATAGATAGATAGATAGATAGATGTGTGTGTGTGTCTGTGTGTATGTGTGTATGTGTGTGTGTCTGTGTGTGTGTGTGTGTGTGGAGAGAGAGAGAGAGAGCTTACAGGGGAAAATTTAACAAAGGATGGGCCAGATGTTCAGAGAGAAAAAATTATAAAACTCTGAGAGATAGCAAAGGAGATGTAAACAAATGAAAAAAAAAATACACCCTATCATGCACTGCATGATTCAATATTGTGAACATGACAGTTCTCCCCAGAAATTTACATGCTAAATGCAATACCAAGCAAAATTTCATCAACTTGATAGAAAACTATTCCAAAATTTAGGTGTAGACATTCAAATATTCAAAAATAGCCAAGACATTCTTAGAGAACAAGGAGGGAAGATTTGATCTACAAGATGTAAAGACATTATGAAATAATACTAATGCGTATTGGTGCCGGGTGAGACAACTGGGCCACGGAAACAGAACAGACATATTTTCTGTGACTCAGAGACGTCATTGCAGATCAGTAAAGAAAGGCCAACTTTTGATAACTGCTTCTGAGACGGTGGAGATCCCTTAAAAGAAACTAATCTTGACCTCTGCTTTATACCATACACCTCAAGGTGAAAGACAAAAGTAAAAACCTTTTGAACATAAACAGATTATCTCCATGACCTTGAGGGTAGGGAAGGGTTCCTTAAATAAGGCACAAAAAGTACAAACTGTGAAGGAATAGATTGATAAATGTAAGCACCATAAAATTAGGAACTTTTGTTTATCTAAAGACACGAGAAAGAAAGTGCCAAGGAGCTGGACATGGCGACTCATGTCTGTAATCCCAGCACTTCGGGAGGCAGAGGTGGGAGGATCACTTGAGTCCAGAAGTTTGAGACCAGCCTGGGCAGCACGGCAAGACCTCATCTCTACAAAAATCAGTTAAAAAGAAAAAAGTGGACACAAATCTAGGTGGCATAGCCTACTACACACCTAGGCTCCTTGGTATAGCCTATTGCTCCTAGGCTACAAACCTGTAGAACATGTTTCTATACTGAATACCATAGGCAATAGTAACACAAGGGAGGTATTTGTGTATATTAAGAAATCTAGGATTTGCTGGCAAGATGGCTGAATAGGAACAGTTCCGGTCTGCAGCTACCAGTGAGACTGACCCAGAAGGTGGGTGATTTCTGCATTTCCAACTGAGGTACCCGGTTCATCTCACTGGGACTGGTTGGGCAGTGGGTGCAGCCCATGGAGGGTGAGCCGAAGCAGGGTGGGGCATCGCTTCCCTGGGAAGTGCAAGGGGTCGGGGACCATGCCCTGAGGAAAAGGGCACTCTGGCCAAGATACTGTGCTTTTCCCATGGGTCTTTGCAATCCGCAGACCAGGAGATTTCTTCTGGTGTCTACACCACCAGGGCCCTGGGGGCCCTGGTTTCAAGCACAAAACAGGGCAGCCATCTGGGCAGACACCGAGCTAGCTGCAGGAGTTTTTTTTTCATACTCAATGGTGCCTGGAATGTTAGCGAGACAGAACCATTCACTGCCCTGGGAAGGGAGCTGAAACCAGGGAACCAAGTGGTCTGCCTTGGCAGGTCCTACCACCATGGACCCCAGCAAGTCTGAGGTCAACCTGGGACACTCGTGCTTGGTGGGGGAGGGGCGTCTGCCATTGCTGAGGCTTGAGTAGGTAGTTTTACCCTCACAGCGTAAACAAAGCCGCAGGGAAGTTCAAACTGGGCGGAGCCCACCACAGCTCAGCAAGGCCACTGTGGCCAGAATGCCTCTCTACATTCGTCCTCTCTGAGCAGGGCATCTCTGAAAAAAAGGCAGCAGCCCCAGTCAGGGACTGACTTATAGATAAACCTCCATCTCCCTGGGACAGAGCACCTGGGAGAAGGGGCGGCTGTGGGCACAACTTCAGCAGACTTAAACATCCCTCCCTGACAGCTCTGAAGAGAGCAGTGGATCTCCCAGCATGGCATCTGATGAGAGTCAGACTGCCTCCTCAAGTGGATCCCTGAAACTTGTGTATCCTGACAGGGAGACACCTCCCAATAGGGGCTGACAGACACTCATACAGGAGAGGTCTGGCTGGCATCTGGTGGGTGCCTCTCTGGGACAAAGCTTCCAGAGAAAGGATCAGGCAGCTATATTTGCTGTTCTGCAGCCTCCTCTGGTAATACCCAGGCACACAGGGTCTGGAGTAGACCTCCAACAAACTCCAGCAGACCTGGAGCAGAGGGTCCTGACTGTTAGAAGGAAAACTAACAAACAGAAAGGAATAGCATCAACATCAACAAAAAGGACATCCACTCAGAGACACCCATCCGAAGGTCACAAACGTCAAAGACCAACACTAGATAAATCCATGAAGATGGGGAGAAACCACTACAAAAAGGCTGAAAATTCTAATGAGTTTGATGAGTAGGTTTCAGAAGGTGGGTAATCACTCCTCCGAGCTAAAGTATTATATTGTGACCCAATTCAAGGAAGCTAAGAACCTTAAAAAAGGTTAGATGAATTGCTGACTAGAATAACCAGTTTAGAGAAGAACATAAATGACCTGATGGAGCTGAAAACACAGCATGAGAACTTCATGAAGCATACACAAGTATCAATATCCAAATATCAAGCAGCAGAAAGGATATCAGAGATTGAAGATCAACTTAATGAAATAAAGTGAGAAGACAAGATTAGAGAAAAAAGAATGAAAAGAAATGAACAAAGCCTCCAAGAAATATGGGACTATGTGAAAAGACCAAACCCACATTTGACTGATGTACCTGAAAGTGACAGAGAGAATGGAACCAAGGTGGAAAACACTCTTCAGGACATTATCCAGGAGAATTCCCCAACCTAGCAAGACAGGCCATCATTCAAATTCAGGAAATACAGAGAACACCACAAAGATACTCCTCGAGAAGAGCAACCCCAAAATACATAATCGTCAGATTTACCAATGTTGAACTGAAGGAAAAAATGTTAAGGGCAGCCAGGGAGAAAGATTGAGTTATCCACAAAGGGAAGCCCATTAGACTAACAGCAGATCTCTGGCGGAAACCCTAAAAGCCAGAAGAGAGTGGGGGCCAATATTCAACATTCTTAAAGGAAAGAATTTTCAATCCAGAATTTCATATCCAGCAAAACTAAGCTTCATAAGCAAAGCAGAAATAAAATTCTTTACAGACAAGCAAATGCCGAGAGATTTTGTCATCACCAGGCCTGCCTTACAAGAGCTCTTGAAGGAAGCATTAAACATGGAAAGGAATAATCAGTACCAGCCACTGCAAAAAACATACCAAATTGAAAACACCATCACTATGAAGAAACCCCATCAACTAACCATCAAAATAACCAGCTAGCATCATAATGACAAGATCAAATTCACACAAAACAATATTAACCTTAAATGTAAATGGGCTAAATGCCCCAATTAAAAGACACAGACTGGCAAATTTGATAAAGAGTCAAGACCCATCAGTGTGTTGTATTCAGGAGACCCATATCACATGCAAAGACACATACAGGCTCAAAATAAAGGGATGGGGGAATATTTACCAAGCAAATGGAAAGAAAAAAAAAAAAAAGCAGGGGTTGCAATCCCAGTCTCTGATAAAACAAACTTTAAACCAACAAAGATCAAAAGAGACAAAGAAGGTCATTACATAATGGTAAAGGGATCAATGCAACAAGAAGAGCTAACTATCCTAAATATATATGTACCCAGATTCATAAAGCAAGTTCTTAGAGACCTGTAAAGAAACTTAGACTCCCACACAATAATAGTGGGAGACTTTAATATTAGACAGATCAGTGAGACAGAAAAATTAACAACAATATTCAGGACTTGAACTTAGCTCTGGAACAAGCAGACCTAATAGAAATCTACAGAACTCTCCACCCCAAATCAATAGAATATACGTTCTTCTCAGCACCACATCGCACTTATTCTAAAATTGACCACATAATTGGAAGTAAAACACTCCTCAGCAAATGCAAAAGAAAGGAAATCATAACAAACAGCCTCTCAGACCATAGTGCAATCAAATTAGAACTCAGGATTAAGAAACTCACTTAAAACCGCACAACTACGTGGAAACTGAACAACCTGCTCCTAAATGACTACTGGGTAAATAACAAAATTAACGCAGAAATAAAGATGTTCTTTGAAAAGAACAAAGATACAACGTACCAGAATCTCTGGGACACATTTAAAGCAATGTCTAGGGGGGAATTTATAGCACTAGATGCCCACAAGAGAAAGCAGGAAAGATCTAAAATTGACACCCTAACATCACAATTAAAAGAACTAGAGAAAGCAAGAGCAAACAAATTCAAAAGCTAGCAGAAGACAAGAAATAACTAAGATCAGAACTAAACAGAACTGAAGGAGATAGAGACATGAAAACCCTTCAAAAAAATCAATGAATCCAGGAGCTGGTTTTTTGAAAAGATCAACAAAATAGATAGACCACTAGCCAGACTAATAAAGAAGAAAAGACAGAAGAATCAAATAAAAAAATGATAAAGGGGATATCACCACTGATCCCACAGAAGTACAAACTACTGTCAGAGAATACTATAAATACCTTTATGCAAATAACCTAGAAAATCTAGAAGAAATGGATAAATTCCTGGACACATACACCCTCCCAAGCCTAAACCAGGAAGAAGTCTAATCCCTGAATAGACCAATAACAAGTTCTGAAATTGAGGCAGTCATTAATAGCCTACCAACCAAAAAAAGTCCAGGACCAGACAGATTCACAGCCGAATTCTACCAGAGGTACAAAGAGGAGCTGGTACCATTCCTTCTGAAATTATTCCAAACAATAGAAAAAGAGGTAATCCTCCCTAACATTTTATGAGACCAATGTCATCCTGACACCAAAACCTGGCAGAGACACAACAAAAAAAGAAAATTTCAGGCCAGTATCCCTGATGAACTTTAATGCAAAAATCCTCAATAAAATACTGGCAAACCACATCCAGCAGCACATCAAAAAGCTTATCCACCACGATCAAGATGCTTCATCCCTGGGATGCAAGACTGGCTCAACATGTGCAAATCAATAAACATAATCCATCACACAAATTGAACCAAAGACAAAAACCACATGATTATCTCAATACATGCAGAAAAGGCCTTCAACAAAATTCAACATCCCTTCATGCTAAAAACTCTCAATAAACTAGGTATTGATGGAACGTATCTCAAAATAATAAGAGCTATTTATGACAAACCCACAGCCAATATCATACTGAATGCGCAGAAACTGAAAGAACTCCCCTTGAAAACCGGCACAAGACGAGGATGTCCTCTCTCACCACTCCTATTCAACATAGTATTGAAAGTTCTGGCCAGGGCAACCAGGCAAAAGGAAGAAATAAAGGGTATTCAAACAGGAAAAGAGGAAGTCAAATTGCATCTGTTTGCAGATGACACAATTGTACATTCAGAAAATCCCATCGTCTCAGCCCAAAATCTTCTTAAGCTGATAAGCAACTTCAGGAAAGTCACTGGATACAAAATCAATGTGCAAAAATCACAAGCATTCCTGTATACCAATAACATGATTTGAGAGCCAAATCATGAGTGAAGTCCCATTCACAATTGCTACAAAGAGAATAAAATACCTAGGAATACAACTTACAAGGGCTGTGAAGGACCTCTTCAAGGAGAACTACAAACCACTGCTCAAGGAAATAAGAGAGGACACAAATAAGGGGGAAAACATTCCATGCTCATGGATAGGAAGAATCAATATTTGAAAATGGCCATATTGCCCAAAGTAATTTATAGATTCAATGCTATCCCCATCAAGCTACTATTGACTTTCTTCACAGAATTGGAAAAAACTACTTTAAATTTCATATGGAAACAAAAAAGAGCTGCATAGCCAAGACAATTCTAAGCAAAAAGAACAAAGCTGGAGGCATCATGCTACCTGACTTCAAACTATACTACAAGGCTACAGTAAACAAAACAGCATGGTACTGGTACCAAAACAGATATATATAGACCAATGGAACAGAACAGAGGCCTCAGAAATAACAC
Organism: Sapajus apella; assembly: GCF_009761245.1. Taxonomy (NCBI): domain Eukaryota; kingdom Metazoa; phylum Chordata; class Mammalia; order Primates; family Cebidae; genus Sapajus; species Sapajus apella. The sequence continues at coordinate 8,168,840 of NW_022436973.1, read as the reverse complement.
CACACATCTACAACCATATGATCTTTGACAAACCTGACAAAAACAAGCAATGGGAAAAGGATTCCCTATTTAATAAATGGTGTTGAGAAAACTGGCTAGCCATATGCAGAAAACTGAAATTGTACCTCTTCCTTACACCTTATAGAAAAATTAACTCAAGATGGATTCAAGAGTTAAACATAAGACCTAAAAAAACATAAAAACCCTAGAAGAAAACCTAGGCAATACCATTCAGGACATAGGGAAGGGCAAAGACTTCATGACTAAAACACCCAAAGAAATGGCAACAAAAACCAAAATTGACGACTGGGATCTAATTAAACTAAAGAGGTTCTGCACAGCAAAAGAAACTATCATCAGAGTGAACAGGCAACCTACAGAATGGGAGAAAATTTTTGCAAATCTATCTATCTGACAAAGGGCTAATATCCAGAATCTACAAAGAACTTAAACAAATTTACAAGAAAAAAAAAACAACCCCATCAAAAAGTGGGTGAAGAATATGAACAGACACTTCTCAAAAGAAGACATTTATGCAGCCAACAAACATATGAAAGAAAGCTCATCCTCACTGGTCATTAGAGAAATGCAAATCAAAACCACAATGAGATACCATCTCACGCCAGTTAGACTGCTGATCATTAAAAAGTCAGGAAACAACAGATGCGGAAGAGGATGTGGAGAAATAGGAATGCTTTTACACTGTTGGTGAGAGTGTAAATGAGTTCAACCATTGTGGAAGACAGTGTGGTGATTCCTCAAGGATCTAGAACCAGAAATACCATTTAAGCCTGCAATCCCATTACTGAGTATATACCCAAAGGATTATAAACCATTCGACTATAAAGACACATGCATATGTATGTTTACTGTGGCACTGTTCACAATAGCAAAGACTTGGAACCAACTCAAATGCCCATCAATGATAGACTGAATAAAGAAAATGTGGCTCATATGTACTGTGGAATACTATGCAGCCATATAAAAGGGTGAGTTCATGTCTTTTGCAGGGACACGGATGAAGCTGGAAACCATCATTCTCAGCAAACTGACACAAGAACAGAAAACCAAACACTGCATGTTCTCACTCATAAGTGGGAGTTGAACCATGAGAAAACATGGACCCAGGGAGGGGAATATCATATACTGGGGCCTGTTGTGGGGTGGGGGGTTATGGGAGGGATAGCATTAGGAGAAATACCTAACGTAGATGACGAGTTGATGAGTGCAGCAAACCACCATGGCACATGTATACCTATGTAGCAAACCTGCACATTCTGCATATGTACCCCAAACCTTAAAGTATAATAATAATAATAATAAAAGGAATCTAAACATGGAAAAGGTACAGTAAAAATATGGTATAATCGATTTTAAAAGGTACACCTGTAGAGTGTGTTCTTCATAAATGGAGCTTGAAGGACTTGGTGCTGCTCTGAGCAGGTCAGTGAGTCAGTGTTGAGCAAATGTGATGGTCTAGGACATTACTGTACACTACTGCAGACTTTGCCAACACTTCACTTAGGCTGCACTAAATGTAAGTGAAAATATTTTTCTTTCTTCAATAATAAATTAACCTTATCTTACTGCAAAAAAAAAAGTGAAAAGGTAATACATGTGTGTTCTGTGTTCAGGAAACCAGGATGAATGGATTTGGCTGAAACTGGAATGCATGGATAGATAAGGCTGGAGAGATAGGCAGGAGCCAGGTTCCCTCCAACTGCTGGGGGGCAGCATCCTGAGTGTTCGGAGCTTCTTTTCATGTTCCCTAAGTTGGGCTATGTTGCGGGGTGGCTACAGGGGGAAATTCTGATTGAGACTTACATCTATTCCTTTGCCTTCTCTTCAAGAAGTCATACTTAACATCTCCCCTCCATCCCTCCTGGGCAGGGTCAGCTCTGTCTGCTGCTAAGCAACTTTCTTATCTCTCCCACCTACTGAACATGTACTGTGTTTGGGGAGCTTTGAATTCGTCATCTTGTTTATCCTCACAAGATGGTCTAATAATGATGGATGTTTTGGCATCCAACTCACCTGGGTTTGAGTCTCAGCTCTGTCTTTTCCCAGCTGGGTGTCTTTGAGCAGCTCAGTTCACTGTTCTGTTCTTCTGTGTCCTCATCTGTAAAATGGGAATGATGGCTATTTCTTCAGACCTCCCTCCCTCCCTTCTTTTTTCTCCCTCCCTCCCCTCCCGCCCTCCCTCCCTCCCTCCTTTCTTTCCTTCTTCCTCCCTCCTTCCCTCCCTCCCTTCCTTCACTCCTCTCTTTCTCTTTTTCTTTCTCTCTTTCTTTCTCTCTCTCTCTCTCTCTCTCTCTCTCTTTCTCTTTCTCTCTTTCTTTCAAGTTTCACTTTTGTCACCCAGGCTGGATTGTAATGGCGTGATCTTGGCTCACTGCACCCTCCGCCTCCCAGGTTCAAGCAATTCTCTTGCCTCAGTCTCCTGAGCTGGGATCACAGGCATGTGCCACCATACCCGGCTAATTTTTGTATTTTTAGTAGATACGGGGTTTCTCCATGTTGGTCAGGCTAGTCTCAAACTCCCAACCTTAGGTGATCCACCCACCTTGGCCTCCCAAAGTGCTGGGATTACAGGTGTGAGCCACCGTGCCCAGCTTTTCTTTCTCTTTTCTTCCTTCCTTCTTTCCTTCCTTCCTTCCTTCTTTTCCTTCCTTCCTTCTTTCCCTCCTTCCTTCCTTCCTCCCTCCCTCCCTTCATTTCCTTCTTTCTCTCTTTCATTCTTTCAACAGGGTTTTGCTTTGTTACCCAGGCTGGTCTCAAACTCCTGGGCTCAAACAATCCTCCCAGCTTGGCCTCCCAAAGTGCTAGGATTACAGACATGAGCACCTGGCCTGGACTTTCTTCAGACTTTTCATAGAGTACTAGTGAGAATAAAATACATGTACTTTGCTTACTTAAAACTCTGCCTGGCACACTGTAAGTTCTTTGTACATGTTATTGTTATTATTCCTCAACCTAAGGGGGAAATGCCTTTGAAGGATCCATACTCCTTCGTTACCCATATTGGGCCAGGTTGCGTAAACTGCTGATCTTCAGTAGCTAACAACATGGGTGGGAAAGGCTGGTCCTCTGAAGTCCAGCTGGGTACACGGCCAGTCCCTGGCTCATCTCTGCTCCTGCTGCCCTCGCAAGGCCCCTCTCATCCACTGAGCTGCACCAGCACTGGGCCCAGCTCAGCTTCCTGTCTCCCTTATCTTCCCCCAGCATGTGCTCTCTGGAGTGGGAAACACTACCGCTTGCTTCCTTTACTTCCCTTTGCTCAACGGGGCCCTCATTCTTTAGGTCTCAGTCAAATCCGAGCTGCTGGCCTGGTGCCCACTCTGCTCTGTGATTTTCTGCACAGCGGCCACCCAGGCCAGAGGCAGTGCAGGCCCTTGTTCCAACAGCAGCAGGGCTCTTTCCTTCCCCACCCCATCCCTGGGTTTAGAATGGGAAAATGCTTGAGTTGCCCCCTCCCAATTTCCCTGCCCCCAACATTCTTTTTATTTTCCCTGATCCCAGCCCCACGTTTCTTTTTTTCTTTTTTTTTTTTTTTTTTGCTCTGGAGTCTTGCTCTGTTGCCCAGGCTGGAGTACAAGGGTGAGATGTCAGCTCACTACAACCTCTGCCTCCCAGGTTCAAGTGATTCTCCCGCCTCAACCTCCCGAGTAGCTGCAATTATAGGTGCACACCACCATGACCGCCTAATTTTGGTATTTTTAGTAGAGACAGGGTTTTACCATGTTGGCCACACTGGTCTCAAACTCCTAACCGCAGGTGATCTGCCCACCTTGGCCTCCCAGAGTGCTGGGATTACAGGCATGAACCACCATGCCCAGCACCATACTTTCTGAGTTCAAATCCTTGCTCTGCACTTCCAAGTTGTGTGACCTTGGGCAAGTTACTTAACTACTTTTCTGGGCTTTAATTTTTTTTTTTTTTGTACAGAGGAGGTTTCAGTAGGTTGTAAAGTTAGTCACAAACTCCTGGGCTCAAGGGATCCTTCTTCCTGGGCCTCCCAAAGTGCTGGGATTACAGGCATGAGCCACCATGACCAGTTTTTGTTTTTTCTGTTTTGTTTGGTGTAGTTTTTTTTTTTGAGACAGGGTCTCTTTTTGTCACCCAGGCTGGGGTGCAGAGGCATATACCTAATGAGCTATAGTCATAGCTCACTGCAGCCTTGACCTCTTGACTTCCTGAGCCAAACAATACTCCCGCCTCAGCCTCCTGAGTAGATGGGACCACAGGTGTGCACCAGCATGTCTGGCTAATTTTTAAAAAAATTTTTTGTAGAGATGGGGTCTCACTATGTTACCCATGCTGGTCTCTGATTTACAGGCATGAGCCACTACATCCAGCTTGCTTTCATTTTTTTAAAATCTGTAACATGGAAATAATGAGCCTGGTCTGCACCAGAGAAAGTGATTAAAGGCCTAGCACATAGTATGCATTTTAAGAATGTTTTATAACATATATATTAAACATTCAAGCATGTTGGGGGTATGGGTTCAAAATGTATTCATGGAGAGAGATCAAAATAATTTTTGAGAGTGTGTGGGAGTTAAATTCACGAACTTTGCCATCAGAGAGAGACAGTTTCAAATTATAGCTTTTGCTGTGTGACCTTAGGTAAGTCACTTAACCTCTCTGAGCCTGTTTATTAGTAAAATGGTGATGCTAATGAAACCCACCTCACAGGGCTAACATAAGAATAAAGTAAGATTATTTACGTAAAGAGTTGAACACTGTTCCTGGCCTACAGTAAGTGTTACCTATAATGATATCATTGTCTCACGGTTCAATTTTCAGGTCTCTGGTATATGAGAGGGGTGTTTGGGAAATAGCTGTTGCTGCTGCCATCTCTATTCATGACGGATCTTAACCTGATTAGAAAGGCCTCGATGTGTGGGCGGATTACAAGGTCAGGAGTTCAAGACCAGTCTGACTAATATGATGAAATCCTGTCTCTACTAAAAATACAAAAATTAGCCAGCCATAGAGAGCACCGTTAGTCCCACCTACTCGGGAGGCTGAGGCAGGAGAATCACTTGAACCCAGGAGGCGGAGGTTGCAGTGAATCAAGATCCTGCCACTGCACTTCAGCCTGGGTGAGAGTGAGACTCTGTCTCAAAAAAAAAAAAAGAAAGAAAGAAAGAAAGGAAAGAAAAAGAAAAAGAAAAGAAAAGAAAGAAAGAGAAAGAAAGAAAGAAGAAAAGAGAAGAGAAGAGAAAAGAAAAGAAAAGGAAAGAAAAGAAAAGAAAGGCAGGCCTGGATGTGGCCGGGCATGGTGGCTCATGCCTGTAATCACAGCACTTTGGGAAGCCAAGGCGGGTGGATCACTTGAGGTCAGGAGTTCAAGACCAGCCTGGCCAACAAGGTGAAACCCCATCTCTACTAAAAATACAATAATTAGCCAGGTGTGGTGGCACGTGCCTGTAATCCCAGCTACTTGGGAGGCTGAGGCAGGAGAATCGCTTCAATTCGGGAGGCAGAGGTTGCAGTGAGCAGAGATCACACCATTGCACTCCAGCCTGAGCAACAGAGTGAGACTCCGTCTCAAAAACAAAAAAAGAAAAGCAAAGCCTCCATGTAATGAGCTCTGTGTAAAGTAATGTTGGTGAAAGTGGACCCAGACCCTACCCACTTAGATCAAAGGCTCACAGCATTCAATTCCAAATTGGTTCAGTCATACACTCTCTGTAGGAGATCGCTCACAGTGGTGGGAGAAACTATGGGGAAAGGGGCAGGCCTTCTGAAAAGTCAGAAGGCTCTGCATAGCTTCGGGGGAGAATAAGCTGAAGGCAGCTGTTCTCTCACCTTGAGGCAGAGGGCCAGGAGTCGATACAACACAGTGTAGGGGAATTCATCTTAAATTGGTTTGTTTACTCACGTTGTCCAGAAACCACCCTTGGGGAACAATAATGTTAATTACCTGAAGATTTCGTTTGCTCCAGGCTGTACTGAATAAAAGCAAGCAGGTCCAGCTGTTCTAGGCTGTGGCTCTCTCTTCTTCACCACTAGTGCTGGGCGGCCTCCTCGCTGCTTTTACACTGCATACATGTGTCTGAGTACTCCTTTCATCTGTTGCTCATCCAGGGTCTGCGGGATGGGCCCAGCAACTCTCTTACCCTCCATCCCAAAGCACCCTTCGAGCCTTCAACGGAGAAAAAAGGCAAAGCAAAAATATGCACAACCTCACTAAGAATCAGATAAACGCAAAACAAAACCAAAAAGAAATGCCATTTTACACCCAACCATCTGATAATGCCAAGGGCTGGCACGGATGTGAAGTGAGGGAATTCTCATACACTGCCGGGAATGTAAATTGGCACAACCTTTTTGTAAAACAGTTTGGCAGTATCTAGTAAAATTGAAGATGCATATACCTTATTACTCAGAAATTCCACTCTCAGTTTGCACCTACGAAAACTCCCACATACGCACAAGGACTTGCATATGAGAATGTTCATACCAGCACTGTTTGTAATAGTGAAAAGCTGGAAAAAACTTAAATGTTCAGCAACAAGAGAATGAATACATAAATAAAGATCTATTCCTAAAATGGATTTTTTTTGACAGGGTCTTGCTCTGTTGCCCAGGCTGAAGTGCGGTGGCATGATCACAGCTCACTGCAGTCTCATCCTCCTGGGCTAAGCGATCCTCCTACCTCTCAGCCTCCTGAGTAGCTGGGAACACAGGCACACCCCGCCATGCCCAGCTAATTTTATTTTATTTGTGTAGAGATGGGGTCTCACTATGTTGCCCAGGCTTGCCTTGAACTCCTGGACTCAAGTGATCCACCCACCTTGGCCTCCCAAAGTGCTGGGATTACACCTTCCCAGTTGGAATGTTTTAAAGCAGTGAAAATGAATGGTCTACACATAGCCACATGAATAAATCTTATTAATATATTAAGTGAAAAAAGCAAAAGGTACAGAAGAATACACACATTTTAATACCATTTATATAAAGCTCAAAATATGTGAAATACCACTAGCTATTGTTTAAGGATATATAAATAAGTAGTGTAAGTATATAGATACATAAGGAAATGAAAACTCTCAAATCTTAATTTTTATTTGAAGTGGTCACTTCAGGGGCTGTGGCGGGGGAGAGAGATGCAACTGGGGAAGAGTACATAGGGGGCATCAACTATATTAGTAATATTTTATTTTTTATGCTGGGTGGTGGGGATAGGTATGTTTGAAATGTAATCCTTTAAGCATGAAATAACTCTTCAAAAATGAAATATTTCAGGCTACATGTGGTGGCTCAGCTTGTAATCCCAGCACTTTGGGAGGCCGAGGTGGGTGGATCATCTAAGGTTAGGAGTTCGAGACCAGCCTGGCCAATGTGGTGAAACCTCATCTCTACTAAAAATACAAAAATGAGCCAGGGGTAGTGGCAGGTGCCTATGATCCCATCTACTTGGGAGGCTGAGGCAGGAGAATTGCTTGAACCCGGGAGTGCGCCAAGATCACGCCACTGCTCTACAGCCTGGGCAACAGACCTAGCTTCTGTCTCAAAAAAAATTTTTTTTTTCATAATTTTTAATAAAAGACAAGACAATATAAATTGGTAGTGATTTAAGTTATTCTACTTTTCCTGAGGCCCAGTGCAGGAAAACAAGGTTTCCATTCTTGTTCCAACAAGACCATTTTGGTAAGCTGCAAAAAGAGAAGACTTTGATGCTATTTCTTAGCCAGTTTGCGACACCTGAGAGGTGAGCATGGAAGCTCTTGCATATATTCAGTTCAGAGAATGGGTGCCTGTTTTATGTCCAGAGTTTGTCCCAGATTTCACTATGATGTCAACTTTCCAGGGAGAAGTACATAAAATAAAAAGTTAAACCCCCCTCAGCCCTTTACCCAATCCCATATTTCAGAGGTAATCTCCATTGACAGTACTCTTCCAGACATTTTCCCTGTGTATATACAACTACACAGATACACACACCAAGTTAATTTTGGTCAGGTGCAGTGGTTCCTTCCTATAATCCCAGCACTTTGGGAAGCCAAGGCCAGAGAATTGCTTGACGTCAGGAGTTCAAGACCAGCCTGGGCAACATAGTGAGACCCCATCTCTAGTTAAAATTAAAAAAAATTAGCTGTGTGTGGTGGCACAGTGGCATGTACCTGTAGTCTCAGCTACGCAGGTGGTTGAGGTGGGAGAATCACTTGAGCCCGGGAGGTCAAGGCTGCACTACATTACTGCACTACAGCTTGGGCGACAGAGCAAGACCCCATATCAGAAGTGACATTTTTTAATTAAAAAATTTTGGCCGGGCATGGTGGCTCACACCTGTTATCCCAGCACTTTGAGAGACCAAGGCAGGTGGATCACCAGGTCAAGAGATCGAGACCATCCTGACCAACATGGTGAACCCTTGTCTCTACTAAAAATACAAAAGTTAGCTGGGCGTGGTAGCACGTGTCTATAATCCCAGCTACTCAGGAGGCTGAGGCAGAAGAATCCCTTAAACCGGGAGGTGGAGGTTGCAATGAGCCAAGATGACGCCACTGCACTCCAGCCTAGCAACAGAGTGAGACTTCATCTCAAAAAATATATATATTTTATTATTATTATTATTATTTTTTAAAGACAGGGTTTCACCATGTTGGTCAGACTGGTCTTGAACTCCCGACCTCAGGTGATCCGCCCGCCTTGGCCTACAAAGTGCTTGGATTACAGGCGTGAGCCACCATGCCCGGCCTATTATTTTATTATTTAATTAATTTATTTATTGAGATGGAGTTTCACTTTTGTTGCCCAGGCTGAAGTGCAATGACATGACCTCGGCTCACTGCAGCCTCTGCCTCCCGGGCTCAAGCGGTTCTCCTGCCTTACCCTCCCGAGTAGCTGAGATCACAGGCACACAACATCACGTCTGGCTAATTTTTTGCATTTTTTTAGAGGCGGGGTTTTACCATGTTGGCCAGGCTGGTCTCGAACTCATGACCTCAGGTGATCCACCCTCCTCGGCCTCCCAAAGTGCTGGGATTATAGGCATGAGCCACCACGCCCAGCCTAGGATCATATTCTAGATATGAAAATTTCAAACAATACATAGTGATGAAATTCTTCACAAACTAGAGTGATAAAGCCTTTCACAAGTTTGCTCACTACCCTCCACCCTGCACATACACAAAACACACACATACACACCCATGCTCTTAATCCCAGACCCCTCCCTGGAGATAAACTACTGTTTATGTCCAGTGTACCTCCTTCCAAATTCATTTATTCCTGTGAACAAACAGGTTGTTTAGTGGTTTTGTGTGTGGTTGACACACAAATAGTTCTAAACTGTACATAGTATTCTGCAACTTACTCTTGGACATGTATGTACATGATAACTATCTCATTCAGTCTTTCACTTTGCTGATATTTATTATGTGATGTGTGCTCTTCCAGGGAGAGTACTGAACAAGATAGACACCGTCTTTCCTCTTAGAGATTACATTCTGGTAAAACATTCAAACAATAAACATGTAAATAAAGAATAGAATTTCATGTAGTACTAAGTAATATGATGAAAATAAAATGGAGGTTGGGCAGGGGAGGTGTATTTTTATTTTTTTCGAAACAAAGTTTCACTGTTGTTGCCCAGGCTGGGGTGCAATGGCACCATCTCATGATCAGAGGCAACCTGCACCTCCTGGGTTCAAGCGATCCTCCTGCCACAGCCTCCTGAGTAGCTGGGATTACAGGCATGTGCCACCATGCCTGGCTAATTCTGTATTTTTAGGAGAGACGGGGTTTCTTCATGTTGGTCAGGCTGGTCTTGAACTCCTGATCTCAGGTGATCTGCCTGCCTCAGCCTCCCAAAATGCGGGTGTATTTTTTTTTAACTATTACATAGTATTCACAGGATAGATTAACATAGCTTAGGGGTGTGACTTTAAAACTTTTCTACTTGCTTCCTAGAGTAAGAAACACATTCTACACTGCTATCCAAAACTCATCATAGAAACATACACGCACACAAAACCAAAGCACAGATACACAACGGGGCAAATGTTTCACGAAATAACACTTTCTCTTACTAAGGGTGATGCACTGAAATTTTGTATTCTGCTCTATTTCATTTTTTAAAAATGCTAACCATGATCTCCTAAATTGTTTTCAGTGTCCACTAAGAAATTATGACCTCAGTTTCAGAAATATTGCTTTATGTACCCAGTCATCTTCTGAGATTTATACAGATTGCTCATAATTTTCTCCTGTTTTTTTAAAAAAATGCTGCAGTGAGCGAGCTGCTTTATACTCATTTTATGACTATTTCTGAGAGCAAGATCCCTGATTGTGTAATTGCTATTTACTTAAAATTCTGGTAAAATGTAGCCATTATACTGGAAAATTAAATTCTAATCCTGGACCTGTCACCATCATGATGTATAAACTTTGGGCAAGTCCCTGCACCTCTCTGGACCTCAATTTCCCCATCGGTAACCTGCTGATCCTATACCCAGCAGTGTGCTGTAAGTTAAAAGTAAATGCCCCACCCCCTGAGTCAGAGTGGGCAGGACCTCTCACCAAGCCCTTCTCCCCCTTTTCCGTTCGCTGTTTCTGGTTCCTTGGAAGCAGCCCAGAGAGAAGGGAAAAGGCAGGTCTGGGCAGGAGGGCGCAATGAAGGGTGGGGCAGAGGGCGGGCAGGAGGGAGGCCGGCCCCCTAGTAGGAAATGAGACAGAGTAGGAATAACACTTTATAAACGCGACACCCTCTTCCTCCTCCCATCTCCTGGCATCCTTCCATCCTCCTCTGCCCAGCCTCCACCCCTCCCAGACAGTCCTCACTTCTCTTTTCCCTAGGCTGCCGCCAACGGAGCCCCCAGCCTGCCAGAGCCAGGAACCCAGGTCCAGAGCCTTAACCTTAGGATGTTGACAACATTGCTGCCGATACTGCTGCTGTCTGGCGGGGCCTTTTGTAGCCAAGAAGCCTCAGATGGTGAGTCGGGGGCACATCTCCTGCCTCGGGATGGTTCTGGAGAATCCATCTGAATACATGGCAAGACCAGAGGAGAGCTTATCTCACAGTGCCTGTGTCTGCAACTAGCTAGATCTCTTTACAGGGCAGGCAGAGTCCTGGGGACTGGTTCATATCTCAAAGCCAAGGTGAGTTAGTACAGTTAAGCCCCTGAAGAAGGAGAGATGAAGGAGGCTGGGGAAAACAGAATGACTGGAAAAATGAGAAAGAAACCAGCAGAGAGGGTAGGAGAATCAGCCTCAGGGAGAGGGCAGAAAGGGGAACTGAGGGTGATGGTAGCTAGGGATACATCTAGGAAAGACGGGAAGAGATTCAGATGAGAAGAGAAATGGAGGGAATGGGAAGACTCTGGGAGAACTGATGGGAGAACTGGGGGAAGACTGGGACAGAGAGAGGTGAGGGGAGGCTAGGGAAAATGGAAGACTGGGTACAACTGATGGAACTGGGGAGAAAGAGATGCTGTGCCTAATAGGAGAACTTATGGGCAACCAGGCTGCCTGAAGTGGCCCTGTTTAAGCAGAAAAGGGAGTTATTACCCTCCCTTATAATTGCACAAGGGCCTCCTTTCCCGCCCCTCACAATCCCCCTAAGAGGGGCAGCAAATAATAACCAGTATTCAATAGTGCTCACTATGGTTAATATATGTATTGACCCATTTAACTCCCACAGACCCTGAAAGGTGGGTAATATTACTATCTCCATTTTATAGAGGAGGAAACTGGGTCACAGAGTCGTTAAGGACCATGTCTAGGGTTATCCATAAATACACTTATTCACATCTATAGATACAGAGCACAGCTTCTGAAATGCAAACACAGTCAGGACCCGCCCACACAAACAGATTTACAACCCCGGACTCATTCAAATGTGTTCTGGGCATCAACTCTGTGCCAGGCTCTTTTCTGGATGTAGGAGGCAGAGATTACCAGGCATGCTTCCATAGCCTAGAGGAGTCCGGTGTAGCCTGTGTGTGTTTGGAGACAACCAGGTAGAATCTTGTGAGATACACACTAACATATGGTGGTCTGGGACCACTGAAACAGACCCACTGTATCTCGAAGGAGAGGGCAACTGAGCTGGGTCTTCTTATTTATTTATTTATTTATTTTGAGATGGAGTCTTGCTCTGTCACCAAGGCTGGAATGCAGTGGCATGATCTCGGCTAACTGCAATCTCCACCTCCCGGGTTCAAGTGATTCTCCTGCCTCAGCCTCCAGAAGTAGCTAGTATTACAGGGCATAGCGCCTGGCTAATTTTTGTATTTTTAGTACAGATGGGGTTTCGTCATGTTGGCCAGGCTGGTCTTGAATCCCTGACCTCAAGTGATCCACCTGCCTTGGCCTCCCAAAGTGCTGGCATTACAGGTGTGAGCCACTGCATCCAGTCTCTGAGCTGGGTCTTAAATCATGAATACACTTTGGCAGGCAGAAAAAGGGAGGCAGAGGAACCCTAACATGCTATTCATGTGTCAGCCAAAGGCAGCATGAGGAACCCCAACTAGTCTGATACATAAGCAGCAGGAAGCGGCCGGAAAAGGCAGCAGGGGCCAGGTCTCTAGCAGCCTTGAATCCCAACTAAAGACTCTGGACTTGATCCTGTGGGGAGGCAGGGTCATAGAGTGGCTAAGAGTGCTGGACTTGACTGCCTACATGCAAACCTTGGCTCTGCTATACTATCCCTGCCTCCGTTTCCCATGTAGACTGAGGTTAATAATAGTAGCTACTTGCATTAAGCCATTGGGAAAAGGCACAAGATAATAACGTATGTAAAGTCCATTGCTCAGGCCATAATAAGCACTTAATGGGCAGTGGCTCTGATTAGTTTTGATTAATGAAGGGGCGGGGCGGGGGGAGGGCTGGGGGGGGTCGTAGAGCACTGGAAGATTTTAAGTAGGAAAAGGACAGGTTCTCATCCCGGTCAGGTGGAGGTCGGAATAGCGATCGGGCAGATGAAGTAGAAAGTTACGACCCCAGTCCAGATGAAAACGGATGAAGCCTGAACCAGGGCAGTGGAAGAGGAGATAGAGAACAGGAGATGGAATTGGGATTTTATTCAGGTCAGGATTTGTTAACCAACAGGAAATGCGAGGAGGGAGAGCTGAGGGTGAAAAAGGAGGCAGAGAGGAGTGTCTCTTCCACTGCAGGCCTCAGTTTCCTCATCTGTAAAACGGAGATAATAATCCCTGTCCTGCCTTCCTGGCAGAGTTACTGTGAGCGTCAAATGGGAGAAGCGACGGGAAGGCACATTATGGTTTATGAAGGGTCTAGAAGGTGGGCGGCCAGCCTCGAAGTAGGGGGTTATTATCTCCCGCTGCCCGCCGCCCCCTCCCACGCCGGCCCAGGCTGACGCTGACTCTGCCCGCAGGCCTGCAAAGTCTCCACATGCTCCAGATCTCCTACTTTCGCGATCCCTATCAAGTGTGGTACCAGGGCAACGCGTCGCTGGGGGGACACCTGACGCACGTGCTGGAAGGCCCAGGCACCAACGTCACGATCCTCCAGCTGCAGCCCTTGCAGGACCCCGAGAGCTGGGCGCGCATGCAGAGCAGCCTGCAGACCTACCTGTTGCAGTTCCACGGCCTCGTGCGCCTGGTGCACCAGGAGCGGAGCTTGGACTGTGAGTGGGCGCGCTGCGGGGACCGGGCCTGGCGGGTGG
>NW_022436973.1:8139617-8155191 GCF_009761245.1 Sapajus apella | reverse complement strand
GGGCCTGGCGGGTGGAGGCGGGGCCTGGCGGGTGGAGGCGGGGCCTGGCGGGTGGAGGCGGGGCCTGGCGGGTGGAGGCGGGGTCTGGCGGGTGGAGGCCGGCAGGGACTTGCAGGGACCCTGCCGCCACTGGAGTTCTGTGGCGCCTGGGCCTTTAAAGATTGCCGGGTGCGGGCTGGAGAGAGGCAGGTGTCCCCTCTAAGAAAGCCCCGACTCCGGCGGTCGTCCTGCTGGCATAAACTCTTGGGGCAGACCCTGTTGGGAGGCCCTGACACCGTGACCTCGAAGGTCCCCTGAAGACTCCTCACCCCTCGCTTCACAGTCCTTCTCCTCCCACACCCCAGGACTTTACCCTCCACCCTCCAGCCACCTCTCCTCATAGAAGTTAACGACTTCGCTGTTAGCTCCCCTCAGGACCCCAAATCCTCTCCAAAGACCCCAATTTCTTCTCTCAAAGCCCCGCTCCCTCCCCATTACAACCCCAACTCCTCAAAGACTCCAGTTTCTTTTCTCAAAGCCCCACCTCCTCCCTCCCCTCACGGCCCTTAACTCCTTTCTCTCCTAGTCTCTCCCGCCCCCCCGCCTGTTTTTTGAGACGAAGTCTTGCTCTGTTGCCCAGGCTGGAGTGCAGTGGCATGATCTCGGCGCACTGCAACCTCTGCCTCCCGGGCTCAAGCGATTCTACTGCTTCAGCCTCCCAAGCAGATGCGATTACAGGCGCATGCCACCACGTCTGGCTAATTTTTTGTATTTTTAGTAGAGACAGGGTTTCTCCATGTTGGCCAGGCTGGTCTCGAACTCCTGACCCCAGGAGATCCACCCACCTTGGACTCCCAAAGCACTCGGATTACAGGTGTGAGCCACCATACCTGCCTCCCCCCACACATTTTTTTCTATCACCAGTTGAACAAGGCCTGACAGTTTCCCTTTTTCATCATAGTCCCTGCTTTCTTAGCCTCTAACAGTCTAACTCCAAACCCCTCCTCACAGCACCAGGCCCTTCTCCCCACAGTTCCCTGACCTAGACTCCCCTCTCCTTACACCACTGACTCTCGCCTTCCTGTGTTCTTTTTCCCTCACTGGGCCTCCCCCCACACCTGGCACCTTCTCTGCACAGTCCCCTGACCCTGACTCCCCATCCACAGTTCCTCTGACCATCCGCTGCTTCCTGGGCTGTGAGCTGCCTCCCGAGGGCTCTAGAGCCCATGTCTTCTTCCAAGTGGCTGTGAATGGGAGCTCCTTTGTGAGTTTCCGGCCAGAGACAGCCTTGTGGGAGGCAGGCACCCAGGTCCCCTCAAGAGTGGTCACCTACACCCTGAAGCAGCTCAACGCCTACAACCGCACTCGGTATGAAATGCGGGAATTCCTGGAGGACACCTGTGTGCAGTATGTGCAGAAACATATTACCACGGAAAACATGAAAGGTATGATGGGACTGGGGCCCAGGCCTGAGAGCTGGGGAGAGGGCGGGTTCCAGAGAAATGGATGGACCTAAAGGATGCATCCCCAGAGCAACAAGAGACCTGCAGCTGGGGATTTGGGACAGAACACACTCTGCTTAAGTCAGTTGGTGAACGGGTCCTTTTCCTCTAAGGCAGAAACGCTTTGGGGTTTGACTCAAATCATGGACTCCTTGGGGGTCTATTCTTTGGGCTAACTCTCTGCATGTTTTGCAGGAAGCCATACAAGCCGCTCCTATACTTCGCTGGTGCTGGGCGTCCTGGTGGGCTGTTTCATCATTGCTGGTGTGGCTGTGGGCATCTTCCTGTGTACAGGCGGACGGCGATGTTAATTACTCTCCAACCCCTTCAGAAGGGGCTGGATTGATGGAGGCTGGCAAGGGAAAGTCTCAGCTTACTGTGAAGCCAGACTCACCAACTGAAACACCAGAAGGTTCAGAGTGACAGCTCCTTTCTTCTCCCACATCTATCCACTGAAGGTTGGAGGAAGGGAGATGGAGAGGAGAGGTGGACAAAGTACTTGGTTTGCTAAGAATTTAAGAACTTGCATGCTTTGGTGAATTGGTCTGATAAGTGAATGTTTATCTGTCTCTGTGGAAAACAGATGATGGAATTGGGACAGGGGGCCTATGGCCCACCATCCAAAGACAGACAGAATCACCTGAGGCATTCAAAAGATACAACCAAATAAACAAGTCATCCACAACCAACATACAACATTCAGTGCTTCCAAGTGTGTCAGACTTGGGATGGAACACTGGTATAATAGGGTAAAAAGAAGTAACATGAAGAAGTTGTGGAAATGTAAACCCAAGTCATATGGCAGTAATGAATTATTAATCAGTTAATAATATTAATAAATTTATTATATTTAAGGCATTGTTATTTCCTTCACTTTGCAAATCTTCTGGAAAAGTAACCTGTACCCATTTCTTCTGCTTCCTTATTTCTTACTCACTGTTAGACCCTCTGCAATCTGACTTCTCTGGACACTGCTGTAAGATCACCAGTAACCACTAATTGTCAAACCGTCACCCTCTGTGGTATCTGCAAATTTACAGGACTAGAACTCTCTTTTTACCTTAACTTCTGAGATACCATACTTCAACTTTTAAAAACTACTCTGTTTCATTTTTTTTTCAATCCCTTTGACGATGTCACCTTACTCGATTCACCCTAGAAATGCTGGCTTCCTTAGAATTCCATTTTTTTGGCTCCTTTTGTTCCCCTTTGAACTATACCCTTTCTGAGTGACCTACTGACCTCCATGGCTTCAAATACCATCTACCTGTGGTTTCCATGGAGAAGCAATATAATTTGATCTTTAAGAGCATGTGTTTTGTCAGCCAGGCATGGTGGCTCACGCCATAATCCCAGTGCTTTGGGAGGCCAAGGCGGGAGGATCGCTTGAGGTCAGGAGTTCCAAACCAGCCTGGCCAACACGATGAAACCCTGTCTCTACTAAAAATACAAAAAGTAGCCGAGTGTGGTGGCACTTGCCTGTAATTCCAGCTACTCTGGAGGCTGAGGCAGGAGAATCGCTTGAACCTGGGAGGCAGAGGTTGCAGTGAGCTGAGATCACACCACTGCACTCCAGCCTTGGGTGACAGAGTAAGACTCCATCTCAAAAAAAAAAAAAAAAAAAAAAGAGTTGATGCAAACGAGAGGCCTGGAGATCAGAAGCCACTGCTTTATTTGCTGACTAAACATATATTATCTTTTTGTTTTTTGAGACAGAGGCTTGGTCTGTTGCCCAGGCTAAAGTTGATGGCGTGATCATGGCTCACTGCAGCTTCAACCTCCTGGGTTCAAAAACAGAACAAAAGAAAAATAAAATAGAAAAGTAAAAACAACAAAAACCCATAAATGTTCACTATATCTCACATCATTAATTTATTTACTCATTTAATAAATGTTTGTCAGAAACTTCCATATAGAAGGCTTTATGCTATGTACTTTGGAAGACACAAAATGATTAGGATATGATCCTTCTCAAGGAGCCCAGTCTTTCCTTCATAAAATAAAACATATACAAAAATGAACAACACAAAGCAAGATGTCTCGTATAACTGGAAGAAATACACAAATAAAAACTTTATGCTGGCCAGACGTGGTGGCTCCCACCTCCAATCTCAGCACTTTGGGAGGCTGAGGCAGGTGGATCATGAAGTTAAGAGATAGGGACCATCCTAGCCAACATGGTGAAACTACATCTCCACTAATAAATAATACAAAAATTAGCCAGGTGTGGTAGCTCGTGCCTGTAGTCCCAGCTCCTTGGTAGGCTGAGGCAGGAGAATCACTTGAACCTGGGAGGAGGAGGTTGCAGTGAGCTGAGATTGTGCCACTGCATTCCAGCCTGGGCAACAGAGTGAGACTGAAAGAAAGAAAGAGAGAGAGAAAGTGGGGGAGGGAGAGGGAGAGAGAGAGAGAGAAAAAGAAAGAAAAAAAGAAAGAAAAGAAAATGTTATGCTGTGATTTACTCTTGTAACTATCATTTACATATTGCTATATAGTTTTTGGAATTCCGTTATTTGTGGTTATCATCTAATAAACTCTCTTTGGTCTTGTAAGATAGATATTCTCATTTTAGATTAGGAAACATGTTTAGGGAGAATAAGAAAGTTAGTAGCTGATCTGGTTTGGATATTTTGTCCCTGCAAATCTCATGTTGGAATGTGACCTCCCTTGCTAGAGATGGGCCTACTGGGAGGTGTTTGGGTCATGGGCGCAGATCCCTCTTGAATAGCTTAACACCATCTCCTTGGTAATGAGTGTGTCCTTGTTCAGTTAGTTTACATGTGAGATTTGATTGTTTACAAGGGTCTGAGACCTCCCCTCCTCTCTCTTGCTTCCTTCCCTCTCCATCTTATATGCCTGCTCCTACTTTGCCTTCTACAATGATTGAAAACTTCCTGAGGCCTCACTGGAAGAAGATGCTGGTGTCATGCTTCCTGTACACCCTGCAGAAATGTGAGCCAAAATGAACTTATTTTCTTTTATAAATTAGCCAGTTGCAGGTATTCCTGTATAGCAACACACGAATGGACTAAGACAGTATCAGAGCCTGGATTCAAACCCATGCCTTTGTGTTCTAGGATTTATGCTTTCTCTCTTCTACTAAAACTGAAGGAATCAGAGGAATCTGGGGGAGAAACATGGTGTTTTTGAATGGGCAAGATATGACCATGCCCAGATAGGAAAGACAGACAGAACAGATTCAATAATGAAAACAGAAAAAAAGCAGAACAAATTTTAGACATTTCTTAAAGAAGATACACCAGTGGCCAATAAGCACATGAAAAGATGCTCAATGTCAGTAGTCATTATGGAAATACAAATCAAAACCATGAGATACCACTTCATACCATCAAGAATGGCTATAGGAGGATGGGTAGAATCAATATTGTGAAAATGACCATATTGCCAAAGGCAATCTATAAATTCAATACTATCTCCATCAAATACTACCATCATTCTTCACAGAATTAGAAAAAACAATTCTAAAATGTATATGGAATCAAAAAAGAGCCCACATAGCCAAAGCAAGAGTAAGCAAAAAGAACAAATCTGGAAGCATCATGCTACCTGATTTCAAACTATACTATAAGGCCATAATTACCAAAACAGCATGGTACTGGTATAAAAATAGGCACATAGACCAATGGAACAGAATAGAGAACCCAGAAATGAACCCAAATACTTATAGCCAACTGATCTTCGACAAAGAAAACAAAAACATAAAGTGGGGAAAGGACATCCTTTTCAACAAATGATGCTGGAATAATTGGTTAGCCATATGTTGAAAACGAAACTGGATCCTCATGTTTCACCTTATACAAAAATCAACTCAAGATGGATTAAGGACTTAAACCTAAGACCTAAAACTATAAAATTTCTAGAAGATAACATTGGAAAAACCCTTCTAGACATTGACTTAGGCAAGGGTTTCATAACAAAAAAACAAAAGCAATTGCAATAAAAAGAAAGATAAATAGCTGGGACCTAATTAAACTAAAGAGCTTTTGTATGGCAAAAGGAACAATCAGCAGCATAAACAGATGACCCACAGAGTGGGAGAAAATCTTCACAATCTATACATCTGACAAAAAACTAATATCCAGAATCTACAATGAACTCAAACAAATCAGTAAGACAAAAAACAATCAATCCCATCAAAAAGTGGGCTAAGGACACGAACAGACAATTGTCAAAAGAAGATATACAAATAGCCAACAAACATATGAAAAAAAGCTCAACATCACTAATGATCAGGGAAATGCAAATCAAAACCACAATGCAATACCACCTTATTCCCGTAAGAATGGCTATAATCAAAAAACAGCAGATGTTGGCATGCATGCAGCAATCAGGAAACACGTCTACACTGCTGGTGGGAATGGAAACTAGCACAGCTGCTATGGAAAACTGTGTGGAGATTCCATAAAAAACTAAAAGTAGAACTACCGTTTGATCCAGCAATGCCACTACTGGGTATCTACCCAGAGGAAAAGAAGTCATTATTTAAAAAAATATTTGCACATGCATGTTTATAGCAATACAATTCAGAATAGCAAAGTCATGGAACCCACCCAAATGCCCATCAATCAACAAGTGGATAAAGAAACTCTGGTGTATATATATATATATATATATATATATGTATGAGTACAACTCAGCCATAAAAAGGAATGAATTAACAGCATTTGTAATGACCTGGATGAGATTAGAGACTATTATTCTAAGTGAATTAACTCAGGAATGGAAAACCAAACATTGTATGTTCTCACTGATATGTGGGAGTTAAGCTATGAGGATGCGAAAGCATAAGAATGATACAGTGGACTTTGGGGACTTGGAGGGAAGAGTGGGAGGGGGTGAGGGATAAAAGACTACAAATATGGTGCAGTGTATACTGCTCAGGTGATGGGTGCCACAAATCTCCACTAAAGAATTACTCATGTAACCAAATGCCACCTATAAGTTATTGAACTTACGGAAAAATAAAATAAAAAAGAATGGCTACAGGAAAAAAGACAGACAATAACAAGTGTTAGCGAGAATGTGAAGAAATTAGAAACCTCATAACATTGCTTGTGGCAATAGAATAGCTCTTTGGAAAATAATTTGACAGTTCTTCAAAAAGTTAAACATAGAGTTATTATGTGACCCAGCAAGTCCACTCCTAATATATACCCAAGAAAATTGAAACCATACATTTGTGCAAATACTTGTACATGAATGTTCACAGCAGCACTATTCATAATAGCCAAAAATGGTAATAATCCAAATGTCTACTAATTGATGGAGAAACAAAGTATAGTATATTAATACAATGGAATACTGTCTAGCTATAAAAATGAGGTACTGATACATGTTACAACATGGATGAGCCTTTAAAACACGGGAAGTATGGGCCGGGCGCGGTGGCTCAAGCCTGTAATCCCAGCACTTCGGGAGGCCGAGGCGGGTGGATCACGAGGTCAAGAGATCAAGACCATCCTGGTCAATATGGTGAAACCCTGTCTCTACTAAAAATACAAAAAATTAGCTGAGCATGGTGGCGCGTGCCTGTAATCCCAGCTACGCAGGAGGCTGAGGCAGGAGAATTGCCTGAACCCAGGAGGCGGAGGTTGCGGTGAGCCGAGATCGTGCCATTGCACTCCAGCCTGGGTAACACGAGTGAAACTCCGTCTCAAAAAAAAAAAAAAAAAAAAAAAAAACACGGGAAGTGAAAGAAGCCAGTCACAAAGAACTGCGTATTGTATGATTCAATTTATGTGAAACACCCAGAATAGGCAATCTATAGATAGAGGTAGAAAGTAGGTAAGTGATGTCTACTGCTGGCAGATGGGGTGGTGACAGAGAGTGACTATAAAAGATACAGAGTTTTTTGTGTGTGGTGATGAAAATGTTCTAAACATAATTGTAGTGACGGATGCACAAATTTGAATATAGCTTAAAAACCACTGATCTGTATACCTTAAATGGTTGGACTGTATGATATATGAATTACATCTCAATACAGATGTTACAAAATGGTAGTAATAAAATAAGTTTAAATCTGGATTAATAAAAGCAATAGCTGTTTAAATCAGTGGCCTGCAAAACATGTTAACAATTAGGTCAATTCCTTCTTTGTGCTTCTTCAATCCATAGTTTGGTCTATCTTTCTCCGAGTCTGCATAGAAAATGAAGAAGAATGGTGAAATGTTAGAACTAAACACTCTTAATTTTTCTTTATTCTTTTTTTTTTTTTTTTTTTTTTTTTTTGAGACAAAGTTTCGCTCTGTCACCCAGTCTGGAGTACAGTGGCGAGATCTCAGCTCACTGCAACCTCTGCCTCCTGGGTTCAAGTGATTCTGCTGCCTCAGCCTCCCAAGTAGCTGTGACTACAGGCACAAGCCACCACGCCCAGCTAATTTTTGTATTTTTAGTAGAGACAGGATTTCACCATGTTGGCCAGAATGGTCTCGATCTCTTGACCTTGTGATCTGCCTGCCTCAGCCTTTCAAAGTGCTGGGACTACAGGCTTGAGCCACGTGCCTGGCCCCTTCTACCTCGTTTTTTTGTTTTTTTGAGACAGGGGTCTTGTTCTGTCACCCAGGCTGGAGAACAGTGGTGTGATCACAGCTCACTCACTGCAGCCTCCACCTCTCAGGCTCAAATGATCCTCCCACCTCAGCCTCCTGAGTAGCTGGGACTACAGGCATGCATCACCAAGACCACCTAAATTTGGAGAATTTTTTTTTGGTAGAGACAGCCTTGTCTCGAATTCCTGAGCTCAAGTGATACAGCCGCCTGGGCCTTCCAAAGTGCTGGGATTAAAGGCATGAGCCACTGTGCCCAGCCTGAACACTCTTATACAAATGGTGAAACTAAAGCTGGGTAGCTATAAGTGGCTTGCCCAAAGTTCCACAGTGAGGTGGTACAAGAACTGGCACTAGAACTTGGGACTTCTGACTTTTGATTGTGAGCTATTGCTGCTACCTCATTCCATGAGAGGCATTGGCAATCATAGGTTAAAGAGGTAAGGTATTAGTTGGTGGGATTCTCTGAAAATGTATGTCCATGTCCAAAAGCAGGAGAGGTAAATAATCAGGGAAACAGTGGGATGAATAACTCTGACCCTTTAGAGAGAAGGTATGATCCTCATTTCTAGGAGTTCCTACACAGGGTGAAGAGTGAATGGTATGTTCATCTGCTTATGCTTACACATGTGAATATGTGTTCACAGCTGCATGACCTTGGATAAGTCAGTGGCCCTCTCTGAGAGGAAGTTTATAATCTCTACTAAGCTATCTCCTGGCTCTGATGACTAGGATTCTACATTCCTAAGTCCAGATGGCTGACATTAGCACAACTTTAAGGGTCCTAGAAGTTCCATTCCTCTTTGACTTTAGAATGTTTGACTTGGGTCTTTTCTGTGGCAACCAGACTATTACAGCTCCAATTGGAATTTACATGAGAAATAAACAAATCTGAAATAAAGGTAAACAAATGGCATATTCTAATACCATCCCTCTGGGTGGCTTGGCTTACTGGATTCCCCATCTTTTAATTCAGTTCAACATGTGTGCCTGGATTTTACATCTCTGCCAGATGGCCTGAGGTTTAGGTTTTGGACCCCATTCTTTTTCCAATTCTGCCAACTGTTGCCGAGGACTGTTTTATGCAAAGAATTGTGCTAATTGCTAGCAGGGATGCAAAAATGAATAAAACATGATCTCTGTCCAGGAACTGATAGTCTAGAAGGAGAAGCATACAACGCAGTTTATTAACACAGAAGGAATTAAAAAGATTCAAAGTAATTATAAGCTATGTACTGAAAGAAAGAGATCTGGGAAGGCTACACAGAGGCCATAGATTTCATCTGGGCCTTGAAGAAGAGAATTACAGTAGGTGAAAAGGGGAAAGATGTTTCTCCTTTTCCAGGCGAAGATCTTTGAGGGCAGAGATTATATCTTACTTATCTCTGGGTTCCTGATACCTAACATAGTGACTGGCACAAGGAAAGAGTCTAATACCTGTGTTTTGAACCAATAAATAATGAGTGGATTCTTGACTGATGAAACAGCACAAAGGCAAAGTGAATAAAAGTGCACCTTATGTTTGGGGAATGCTAATGAACTGCTGTGGTTGCTCTGAATATTGGTTACATAAGGAAATGTATGGGAAATCAAATTTTAGTACCAGATTAAGAATGCCATGCTAAGAAGTTATACTTCATCTATAGGCAATAGTTAACGCTTTACTCCTCTAAGGCAATATTACCTTGTTCATCTTTGTATCCTTAGTATCTACAACAGTGCCAGGAATTTAGAAGTTAGTCAATTAATAGCTGAATGAATGAATGAGTTGAAGACTTTTGAGGAAGGAAATTACTTCATCCAATCTGCACCTTACTTTAATAAGCAACTCACTTTTAGGTACCATTTTGTAGTCACAGAAACATTTTATTCTATTATGTTGTGAAAAATTTTACTGATATGCTTAAAAAGCTTATTAGGAAAGAAGGGCAGATACTATAATCATTTTCTATAGATGTCATTATTCTCATTTCCTGGCAACGTTATTATTCTTATACCCAATGTAAGGAAACCAAAACTCTATTTCCTCTAATATCCCTTTGTATATCTGGAGGTCTGTTGTAATGTGGACCTGCATGTGACAGGGTCCTCGTGGGTAGCCTAAATCTTGCATCACATTCACTATAATCAGGATTTCTACATATCCCAAAAAATAGATCCAACTCACAATGTAGGGATATTGTACTGATTACTTCCTGGGGATCCTGGCTCTACCATACCCGACACAGCAGAAACTTAATTCTTAGACATTTCTGTTCTTTTCCCCAAGCCTGATCTTCCTAACCATCAATGAACTTATCTCTCTTCCTTCTCTTTCCTCTCACAACCTCGCCCTCCTGTCCCACCAAAACAAACAACAAAACCCATTATTTTATTAAGCTTCTCCTTTTTCAGTTTGTATATTTTTCTCAGTAAAACAAAAGTCCTGTAGTTTTTCTTATTTCCTTAAACATGGTGTCTTATTTCCTCCAATTGCAAGTGAAGAGGGGATTAGATTTGGTCTGTGGAACTCCAGAGAACAGATTAATGAATGAGAGGAAGTAAAAAAGAAATAAATGTTAGTTTAATGTAACTTTTTGACCCAGCGATTCGATATTGGA
The DNA here is from genome assembly GCF_009761245.1 of Sapajus apella. Lineage (NCBI taxonomy): Eukaryota > Metazoa > Chordata > Mammalia > Primates > Cebidae > Sapajus > Sapajus apella. The sequence goes on along the minus strand of NW_022436973.1, from coordinate 8,144,541 downwards.
ACTGGCTGTTTCACAAAGTAGTGAACTCCTCCTTACTAGAAGTATTCAGCCTGTCACGTCCAAGTTCTGACCTCTAAAACCACATGTGACAGTTCTACATGTGTTCAAAGATGGTGGTCCTGTTCTCCCAAATCTTTTTTTCTCTAGGTTAAACATCCTACTCTCTTCAAGCATTCCTTATTTGATGTGGCATTTCAGTAACTATTCAGTGCTATTGTTCTTCTGGGCTTTCCACAATTTGTCAATTTCTCATGCATTTATTTAAAAAATGTATTGAGTGGGGTCACTAGGATTACTAAATAAGAAGAAGAAAATTATCGAGTGACTTCTATGGTTCAGACACTGTTTTAGGATGTGGGAATAGAGTCTCTCTTAGAACCTACAGTTTACTGGGAGGGACAGACTCTAAACAAGTAATTTTTTTAATGTCAGAGATAATATGTAGAAAATAGGTAGAAAAAAATGTGGCACATATACACCATGAAATACTATGCAGCCATAAAAAGGATGAGTTCATGTCCTTAGCAGGGACATGGAGGAAGCTGGAAACCACCAATTCTCAGCAAACTAACACAAGAACAGAAAACCAAACACCACATGTTCTCACTCATAAGTGGGAGTTGAACAATGAGAACACATGGACGCAGGGAAGGGAACATCACACTCTGGGGCCTGTCAGGGGGTGGGGGGCTAGGGGAGGGACAGGATTAGGAGAAATACCTAATGTAGATTACAGGTTGATGGGTGCAGCAAACCACCATGACACGTGTATACCTACGTAACAAACCTGCACGTTCTACACATGTATCCCAGAACTTAAAGTATAATTTAAAAATAAAAAGAAAATAGGTAGAAAAATAAGGGAGGTCAAAGGGAGAATAAGTGCCAGGAGTTGGTGAGTTGCTGCTTTAGACAGTGTCATCAGGGAAGGCCTCTGTAATAAGATGACAGTTGAGCAGAGAGCTGAAGGAAGTGCAAGAGTGGCCGTGGGAAGAACAATCAAATTTAGATAGAACAAGTGCAAAAGCCCTGAGGAGCAAGTTTCGTTGATCTGATGAACAAGGAGGCTGGTTTCTCTGAAGTGGTACAGGCAAAGAGGATAGAAAGAGCAGGAGGCAAATAATGGAGGGCCTAAGAAGCCAGTTCTATGTACTTTGCTATTTGTTCTGAGTGAGATGGAAAGCCATTGGAGGCTTTCTAGAAGAGGACTGACATGATTTGATCTGCATTTAAAGAGCATCACTACAGCTACCTTGGGGGAAACAAAGCTTAAAGGACAAAGCAATAATCAGGGGGCTCTGAGGATACTCGTACATTCCTGTTAGGGGCTATTCTAATAATATGGGTGAAAAATGATGGTGGCATGGACCAGAGAGTTAGCAGTAGAGATGGTGAAAGTAGTCGGATGTTGGACACATTGTGAAAATAGAGCTGATAGCATTTGTTGACAGACTGGATGTGGATATAAGAGAAAGATGAATTTTAAAATGACTCTAAGAAATTCAGCTAGAAGAGGCGGCTCACGCCTGTAATCCCACCACTTTGGTAGGCTGAGGCAGGCGGATCACCTGAGGTCCGGAGTTCGAGACCAGTCTGCCCAACATGGTGAAACCCTGTTTCTACTAAAAATACAAAAAGCTAGCTGGGCACGGTGGTGCACACCTGTAACCCCAGCTACTTGGGGGGCTGAGGCTGGAGAATCACTTGAACCTGGGAGGCAGAGGTTGCAGTGAGCCAAGATTGCACCATTGCACTCCAGCTTGGGCAACAAGAGCAAAACTCCTTCTCAAAAAGAAAAAAAAAAGAAATTCAAATTAAAGACACAATGTGATACCACCACTTACCCATCAGAATAGCTAAAAAGAAAAAGACAAACAAGGAAGGAAAGAAAAGATAGTATTGGCAAGGATATTGGCCAATTAGAACTTTCCTACATTGCTGTTGGTAAGGTAAATTGGTATGAAACAACCACTGTTTGGAAAACTGCAGTATCTACTAAAGCTGAACATCTGCCTCCTAGTTATATGTGTAACAGAAATGTTTACCTATATTCACTGAAAGACATACACAAGATTAGTCATAGCTGTAAGAATTAAAGAAAGAGGAGAGAAACACGAAGGGCAGCTTGACAGTCAACAGGGACAGGTTTATTTTGAATAAACCTGAGAGGGGCAGCTGGCTGAGTTAGGTTACAGCCACTCTCTTACAGACTGAGAGTTTTTGTTTGTTCGTTTGTTTGCTGGAGATGGAATCTCGCTCTGTTGCCAGGCTGGAGTGCAGTGGCGCAACCTCGGCTCGCTGCAAACTCTGCCTCCTGGGTTCAAGTGATTCTCTTGCCTCAGCCTCTTGAGTAGCTGGGACTTCAGGTGCCTGCCACCACACCCAGCTAATTTTTGTATTTTTAGTAGAGATGGGTTTCACCATGTTGGCCAGGATGGTCTCAATCTCTTGACTTCGTGATCCGCCCACCTTGGCCTCCCAAAGTCCTGGGATCACCTACCCGGCCTGCCCTATTTCTTAATCTGAATGCTGACTATATAAATATGCTCACTTGGTGAACATTCATTGAGTTACACATTTATAATTTGAGCACTTTCCTGTATCAGTGTTATGCCTCAGTAAAGTTTACATTACAAAAGAATGACTCAGAGGTTTTGATGTGTGCAACTGGAGGCTATAACTGCCATTTGTTGAAATGGGGAAGCTATAGAAGAAGCAGGTTTTGATGGGAAATGCATTTGTTATGTATGTATTACGTTTGATATTTATTAGACATCCAAGTCGAAATGCTGATAGAATGCAGTTGTTATACAAGTCTGCAGTTGAGGGAAAAGTCTAGGCTGAAGACCTAAATCTGAGAACTCACTATATAGATAATATGTAAACTCATGAAGCTGGATGGGGTCACCTAAGGAATAGTGTGGACAGAGAAAACATTCAAGTAATAAACCCTGAGGATGCCCCAACATTTAAAGGCTGGAAATTGAAGAGAAGCCAGTAAAGAGATATGATGAGAGCCGAGAGAATCTCAGAAGCCAGGTGAAAAACGTGTTCTAAGGAGGAAGTAACCACAATAATAGGTGCTGTGGGTAGGTGGCATAAGGGAAGGGCTGAGAATTGGTTATTGTTGGAGATCCTTAGTGACCTTGATAATAGCAGTTTTGGTGCCAGGGACAAAAGCCTAATTAGAATGAGCTCAAGAAATAAAGACACTAATTTGAAGCAGTGACTATAAATAAGTCTTTTGAGGAATTCGGTTTGTTTTATAGAAAAGCAGAGAAATAAGATATTAAAAAGCATATTAAGTAAGGATATTAAGAAGTGTTGGGTTAGGAGCTAAGGAAGATTATGGGACCAAGAAAAGTTTTTTCTCTTAATAAGGTAGATAATATAGCATGTCTGTATACTCGTAGGGATAATCAATAGGGAGGGAAAATTTGATGACTCGGGAGAAAGAGAGGGCAGTGGCTGATGTCCTGGAGCAGGACATAAAAGAGGACTCGAAGGCACAAATGGAGAGACTGACTTAGCTAGGAGCACGGACAGTTCCTCTAGAAAGGAAAAAGCTGGAGGAAGGGATCCCTTAAATATGTGCGTGAGCCAAGAGAAATCCCAGGCTCACTACCAAGTTGCACATGTGCTTGGTAAAAAGAAAGCTTTGTAATTACTTTGGTAACTCAACTGTAACAAAAATCACCATCTGACTGTCAGACTAACCCCAGAGTGGCACAGGGTGGATTCAAACAGTGTAGCAAAGACTCTGAAAATGAACTGACACCGCAACGACCACCCACAGCAGGTGAGACAGAACTTGCAGCCTGAACCTAATTCAGTTAATTGCCTGCTAAAATAAAATAATCACCATCCAGATAATTTAAACAGGACTCAGAGTCCCACAATACAACAGTCAAGATGGCCAAAATACCATCCAAAAACACTTAACATACCAAGAACCAAGAAACTGATAAATGTTTAAGGGCAAAGAAAAAATATAGATGCTAATCCCCAAATTACTTAGATGTTAGAATTTTCTGACAAAAACTTTAAAGGAACTATTATAACCAAATATCCTTGAAATTAATAGAAAGGTAGAAGTTCTTAGCAGAGAAATAGAAATTTTGAAAAAGAACCAAAGAGAAATTCTATGAAGTAAAAATATTTGCTGCAGGGGCTCAGTAGTAGGATGGAGATAACAGATGGATGAATGAGTGAATCCAAAGATAGATCAATAGAAATTATTCAATATGAAGATCACAGAGGAAAAAAAAAGATTTTAAAAATGAATAGTACAAAAAAAAAAATGAACAGTCCACAGACATACCGTCCTGAATGCACCTAATCTTGGCTGATTTTTGAAGCTAGGCAGGGTCAAGCCTGGTTAGGATTTGGATGGGAGACCACCTGGGAATACTGGGTACTGTAGGCTGTCAATTTTTTTTTTTTTTTTTTTTAGACGGAGTTTCGCTCTTGTTACCCAGGCTGGAGTGCAATGGCGCGATCTCGGCTCACCGCAACCTCCGCCTCCTGGGTTCACGCAATTCTCCTGCCTCAGCCTCCTGAGTAGCTGGGATTACAGGCACGAGCCACTATGCCCAGCTAATTTTTTGTATTTTTAGTAGAGACGGGGTTTCACCATGTTGACCAGGATGGTCTCGATCTCTTGACCTCAGATAATCCACCCACCTCGGCCTCCCAAAGTGCTGGGATTACAGACATGAGCCACCGCTCCTGGCTGATAAAATTTTTTATTAAAAAAAATTTAAAAAGTAAACGAGAACAAATAAGAATAAAGAACGTGATGTTGGCCAGGAGTGGTGGCTCACACTTGTAATCCCAGTACTTTGGGAGGCCAAGGTGGCAGATCACCTGAAGTCATGAGTTTGAGACCAGACTGACCAACATGATGAAAGCCCATCTCTACTAA
>NW_022436973.1:8128989-8139517 GCF_009761245.1 Sapajus apella | reverse complement strand
TATATATATATGTGTGTGTGTGTGTGTGTGTGTGTGTATTTTCTTATTTATGTATGTGTGCATATATATATACACACATATATATAAGAATGAAAGAACATGACTATATATATATATATATATTAGAAGTAGTCCAGGTGCAGTGACTCATGCCTGTAAGCCCAGAACCTCGGGAGACAGAGGTGGGCAGATTGCCTGAGTTCTGAGTTTAGGAGGTCAAGACCAGCCTGGGCAACATGGTGAGACCCTGTCTCTACTAAAAATACAAAATATTAGCAGGGTATGATAGCATGCACCTGTAGTCCCAGCTACTCAGGAGGCTGAGGCAGGAGAATCACTTGAACCCAGGAGGCAAAGGTTGCAGTGAGCCAGGATCGGGCCACTGCACTCCAGCCTGGGAAACAGAGTGAGACTACCTCAAAAAAGAAAAAGAAAAAAGAAAAATCAATAGAGCCTCAGAGATGTGTGGAAAAATATCAAAAGGTCTAATATTTGTGTCATTAATACTTCTGAAAGTAGACTTCTGAAAGGAGAAAGAGACTGGTGTGGCAAAGTATTTGAAGAAATGATGGCTGAAAACTTCAAGAATTTGGTTAAAGATATAAATTTACAGAGTCGAAAAGCTCAGTGAACCCCAAAAGGGTAAAAGCAATGAAAACCCCACCCACCCTAATGGATTTGGGTGAGTGGATGTGTGGGTTTTCCTTCTGAAAACCAAAGATTAGAAAAAATAATGTTAAGAGTAGCAAGCAAAAAATGACACGTTACATATGGGGGAACAATAATTCTTATGACTGCAGGTTTCTTATCAGAGACCATGGAAGTCAGAAGATGATGGAATAACACCTTTAAAGTGCTGAAAGAAAAGAACTGTCAACTTTACATTTTCTATCTAGTGAATATTCCCTTTGAGAATAAAAGTGAAATAAAAAACATTCTCAGATAAAGAAAGCCTAAAATTATTTGTCTCCAGGAGATCTGCTCTGAAAGAAATGCTAATAGAAGCCGAAGTGAAATGATACCAAAAAGAAACTTGGAACTACAGAAATGAAGGAGAAGCAACAGAATTGGTATATAGCTGGATAACGATAGATTATTTTTCTCTCCTACATAAAGTTATTTATGATCACTGAAACAACATACCTCATTTTATTCATTTTATTGTGCTTTGTAGATACTGTGATTTTACAAATTGAAGGTTTGTGGGGCAAGTTTATCAGTGTCATTTTTCCAATAGCATATGTTCACTTCCTGTCTCTTATATCACATTTTGGTAATTCTTTTTCAAAATATAAAAATTTCAAAAAAATAAAAATATTTCAAACTTTTTTTTTTCTTTTGTAGAGACAAGGTCTCACTGTGTTGACCAGGCTGGTCTTTAACTCCTGGCCTCAAGCGATCCTCCTACCTTGGCCTCCCAAAGATCTAGGATTACAGGTGTGAACCACTGAACCCAACCCAAACTTTTTCATTATTATTATAATATTTGTTGCGGTGATCTGTGATCACTGATCTTCGATGTTATTATTGTAATTAATTGTTTTGGGGTATCACAAATCACACCTATATAAGATGGCAAACCTAGGTGATAAATGAAGTATGTGTCTGACTGCTTCTGATCAGCAATTCCCTCACCTTTCTCCCTCTTCTTGGCCCTCCCTATTCTGTGAGGCACAATACATTCAAATTAGGCCAATTAATAACCCTGCGATGGCTTCCAAATATTCAAGTGAAAGGAAGAGTCACACACATACCACTCACTTTAAATCAAAAGCCACAAATGATTAAGCTTAGTAAGGAATGTATGTCAAAAGACTAGATTGGTCAAAAGCTAGGCCTCTTACACCAAACAGCCAAGTCGTAAATGCAAAGTAAAAGTTCTCAGAGGAAATTAAAAGTGTTACTCCAATGAACACATGAATAATAAAGAGAAACAGCCTTAATGCTCACATGAAGAAAGTTTTAGAGGTCTGGATAGAAGATCAAACCAGCCACATTCCCTTAAGCCAAAACCTAATCTAGAGCAAATCCCTAACTCTCTTTAATTCTATGAAGGCTGAGAGGTGAGGAAGTTGCAGAAGAAAAGCTTGCAGGTGGCATACCTTGATTCCTGGGTTTAAGGAAAGAAGCCATCTCCAGAACATAAAAACACAAGGTGAAGCAGCAAGTGCTGATGTGGAACCTGCAGCAAGTTACACAGAAGACCCAGCTAAGACTACTGATGAAGGTGGCTACAGTAAGCAACACATTTTCCATGTAGGCAAAACAGTCTTCTATTGGAAGAAGATGCCATATAGGACTTTTATAGCTAGAGAGAAGTCATTGCCTGGCTTCAAAGCTTCAAAGGGCAGGCCAACTCTCTTAATAGGGGATAAAGCAGCTGGTGACTTTAAGTTGAAGCCAATGTCTATTTGCCATTCTGAAAATCCTAGGGCCATTAAGAATGATGTGAATCCTCTGCCTATGCTCCATAAATGGAACAACAAAGCCTGGATGATAGCACATCTGTTTATAGCATGGTTTACTGTATATTTTAAGCCCACTGTTGAGTCCTACTGCTCAGGAAAAGAGATTCCTTTCAAAATATTACTGCTCATTGACAATGCGCCTGGCCACCCAAGAGCCCTGATGGAGATGTACAAGGAGATTAAGGTTGTTTAATGCCTGCTAACACATCATTCATTCTGCAGTCCATGGATCAAGGAGTAACTTCAACTTTCAAGTCTTATTTAAGAAATACATTTCATAGACTAGAGCTGCCATAGATAGTGATTTCTCTGGTTAATCTGGGCAAAGTAAATAAAAAACCTTCTGGAAACAATTCACCATTTTAAATGTCATTAAGAACATTTGTGATTCATGGGAGGGGGTTAAAAATATCAACATTAACAGAAATTTGGAAGAAGTTGATTCCAACCCTCATTTGAGAGGTTCAAGTCTTCCGTGGAGGAAGGAATTGCTGATGTAGTGGAAATAACAAGATAACTAGAATTAAAAGTGAAGCCTACAGATGTGACTGAATTCTACAATCCCATGATAAGACTTTAAATAAGGAGGAGTTGCTTCTTATGGATAAGCAAAGAAAGTGATTTCTGAAGATAGAATCTACTCCTGGTGAAGATGCTGTAAACATTGTTGAAATGACAACAAAGGATTTAGAATATTACTTAAACCTAGTTGATAAAGAAGCAGCCAGAATTGAGAGGACTGACTCCAATTTTGAAAGAAGTTCTACTGTAGGTAAAATGCTATCAAACAGCGTCACAGGCACAGAGAAATATTTTGTGGAAGGAAGAGTCAATTGATATGCAAACTTTATTGTTGTTTTATTTTAAGAAATTGCCACAGCCACTCCAATCTTCAGCAACTACCACCCTTCTCAGTCAGTAATCATCAACCTTGAAGCAAGACCCTCCACCAGGAAAAAGATTATGACTCACTGAAGGCTCAGATGATTGTTAGCATTTTTAAGCAACAAAGTATTTTTTAACTAAGATATTTACATTTTAGTCATAATGTCATTGCATAACATTGTCATGCAATGTCTAATGTTATTAGACATAATGTTATTGCACATTTATTAGACCACAATATAGTATCAACATAACTTTTATTTATTTATTTACTTATTTTGAGATGGAGCCTCACTCTGTTGCCCAAGGCAGTAGCAATCTTGGCCCACTGCAACATCTGCCTCCTAAGTTCCAGCAATTCTCCTGCCTCAGCTGCCTGGTAGCTGGGATTACAGGCACATGCCACCATGCCTGGATAATTTTTTTGTATTTTTAGTAGAGAGGGTGTTTCACCATCTTGGCCAAGCTGGTCTCGAACTCCTGACCTCAAGTGATCTGCCTGCCTCGGCTTCCCAAAGTGCTATGATTGCAGGTGTGAGCCACCACACCTGGCCTTAAACATGACTTTTATATGCATTGGGAAACAAAAAACCTTGTATGATCCACTTTATTGCAATATTCACTTTACTGCAGTGGTCTAGAACTGAACCTACAGTATCTCCAAGGTATGCCTGTAGTTGTGAGGTGTTTTACTTGAAGTGTTAAAATATTGATTTTAGGCCAGGTGTGGTGGCTCACAAGTGTGATCCCAGCACTTTGGGAGGCTAAGGCAGGTGTATCACAAGGTTAGGAGATGGAGAACATCTTGGCCAATATGGTAAAATTCTGTTTCTACTAAAAATACGAAAACTAGCCAGGGGTGGTGGTGCACTCCTGTAGTCCCAGCTACTCCAGAGGCTGAAGGAGGAGAATCGCTTGAACCCAGGAGGCAGAGGTTGCAGTGAGTGGAGATTACATCACTGCATCCAGCCTGGGCCACAAGAGTGAAACCATCTCAAAAAAAAAAAATTGATTTTAAGTTGACTGTGATAATTAGGTATGTGTATTATTATCCCTAGATCAACAACTAAAAAAAAAAAACCCACAAAAGATATAAGCAACCAATATATTAAATTGGAATATAAAAATATTCAAATAATCCAAAATATAACAGGAAAGGGGAAATTGAGAGTCAAAGAAATGGAGGAGACAAGCAGAAAGATACTAAACTATAGACCAAAATCTACTCTTATCAATAACTACATTAAATGTAAATGGTCTTTAAAAATGTAAATGGTTTAAACACACCAATTAAAAGACAAAGATGGCCGGTCAAGTGGGCTCACACCTGTAATCCCAACACTTTGAGAAGCTGAGGTGGGTGGATCACCTGAGGTCAAGAGTTCAAGACCAGCCTGGCCAACATGGTGAAACCCCGTCTCTACTAAAAATACAAAAATTAGCCAGGCTAGGTGGCACATGCCTGTAATCCCAGCTACTCGGGAAGCTGAGGCAGGAGAATCACTTGAACCCAGGAGGTGGAGGTTGCGGTGCACCGAGATCATGCCACTGCACTCCAGCCTGGGTGACACAGCAAGATTCCTTCTCAAAAAAAAAAAAAAAAAAAAGACAAAGATTATCAGATTGGAAAAAAAAAAAGACCCAACTATATGCTATCTGCAAGAAAGTTATTTTATTTTATTTTTAATTCTCAAATGTCCCATAATTTAAGAAAACCTATTTTGAATATAAAGATATAAATGTAGAGAAATTACCTAACGATTAAAAAGGTCAATTCGCCAAGAAAATAAACACCGAAATATAGTATGCAACTAACAAAGATCCAAAATAAATGAAGCAAAAATTGATAGAACTAAAAGGAGATATGGAAAAATCCACAGTCGAAACTGGGAGACTTCAATAACTCCTTTCTCAATAACTGATAAACAAATAGATGGAAAATCAGCAAGGACATATAAAACCTGAATAACATTATCAACTGATTTAATCTAATGACATCTATAAAACACTCTACCCAAGAGCAACAAAATACATATTCTTTTCAAATGCCCACAGATAGATCATATTCTGAATCATAAAATAAACTTTAACAATTTTTTTTTTTTTTTGAGACGGAGTTTCACTCATGTTACCCAGGCTGGAGTGCAATGGCGCGATCTCGGCTCACCGCAACCTCCGCCTCATGGGTTCACACAATTCTCCTGCCTCAGCCTCCTGAGTAGCTGGGATTACAGGCACGCACCGCCATGCCCAGCTAATTTTTTGTATTTTTAGTAGAGACGGGGTTTCACCATGTTGACCAGGATGGTCTCAATCTCTTGACCTCGTGATCCACCCGCCTCAGCCTCCCAAAGTGCTGGGATTACAGGCTTGAGCCACCGCGCCCAGCCAACTTTAACAATTTTTAATAAATTGAAACCACACAAAGCATGTTCTCTGGTTATACCAAAATTAAACAAGAAATCAATAACAGAAAACTCCCCCAGCCTGACCAACATGGTGAAACCCAATCTCTATTAAAGATACAAAAGTTAGTCAGGCGTGGTGTTGGGTGCCTGTAATCCCAGCTACTCAGGAGGCTGTGGCAGGAGAATCGCTTGAACCCAGGAGGCGGAGGTTGCAGTGAGCCGAGATCATACCACTGCACTACAGTCTGGGTGACAGAACAAGACTCTGTCTGGAAAAGAAAAAAGAAAAAGAAAAAGAAAACTCCCAATTTGGAAATTGTTAATATACTTCTAAATAACCCATGGGTCAGAGAGAAAATCTTAAAGGAAATCAGAAAATATTTGAACTGACGGAAAATGAAAACAAAACATATCAAAACCTATGGACTGCAGCTAAAGCAGTGAGTACAGGAAAATGTATAGCTTTACATCCTGTAACAGAAAAAAGAAAGACCTCAAATCATACTCAAAGCTTCTACCTTAAGAAACTAGAAAAAGAACAAATTAAACCTAAATCAAGCAAAGGAAAAAAATATAGAAAAACAGAATTCAATGAAATTGAAAACAGAAAAAAATAGAGAAAAATCAATAAAACCAAAAGCTTTGAAAAGGTGTATAGAATTGATAAACTTTTTGACAGACTTACCAAGGGAAAAAAAAGAGAGAAGATATAAATTACTAACCTAAGGAATGAAAGAGGGGATGTCACTTCAGGCCCTCCAGATATTACAGGATAATAAGAGAACATTACAAACAACTCTATGTTCATAAATTTGACAACTTAGAAGAAAATGGACCAATTTCTTGAAAGACACAAATTACCAAAATTCAGTCAATAAGAAATAGAGAAGAGAAATAGTCCTAGATGTACTAAAGAAAATTGAATCCACAGTTTAAAACCTTCCAATGTGGAGAAGAAAACTCCAGGCCCGGGTGGTTTCTTTTCTTTTCCTCCCTTTTTTCCTTCCTTCCTATTTTCCTTCCTATTTTCCTTCCTTCCTTCCTATTTTCCTTCCTTCCTTCCTTCCTTCTTCCCTCCCTTCCTTCCTTCTTCCCTCTCTCTCCTCCTTCCTTCTTCCCTCCCTCCCTCCCTTCCTTCCTCTCTCTCTTTCTTTTTTCTTTTCTTTCTGGCAGGGACTCACTCCTGTTATTCAGGCTGGAGGGCAGTGGTACAATCACGGCTCACTGCAGGAAGACTTCCACACCCAGCTAATTTTTTGTATTTTTAGTAGAGATGGGGTTTCACCATGTTGCCCAGGCTGGTCTCAAACTCTTGGCTCAAGCAATCCACCTGCCTTAGCTTCCCTCTGGGATTACAGGCGTGAGCCACTGGGCCTGGCCCCCAGATGATTTCACTGGAAAATTCTACCAAACATTAAAGAAAGAAATAGAACTAATTCCACATAAACTCTTTCAGAAAATCAAAAAAACTTAACTCATTTTATGAGGCCAGCCTGGTCCTGATGCCAAAATTTGAAAAAGATAACAAGAAAACTGTAACAATACTTCACCACGCCTTCCACGTGCCTCACAGTCGCAACTTCTCGCTTGGGATCTCCAGCCTCATCGCCGCTCAAAATGGACCCTAACTGCTCCTGCGCCGCTGGTGACTCTTGCAGGTGCGCCAGCTTCTGCATCTTCTCCAGCTGCAAAGAGTGCAAATGCACCTCCTGCAAGAAGAGCTGCTGTTCCTGCTGCCCTGTGGGCTTTGCCAAGTGTGCCCAGGGCTGCGCCCGCACAGGGGCATCGGAGAAGTGTAGCTGCTGTGTCTGATGTGGGGACAGTTCTGCTCCCAGATGTAAACAGACCAACTGCACAAACTTGAATTTTTTTTAATACAACCCTGAGCCATTAAAAAAAGCAACATAACAAAATACCTTAGACTAGAAAAAAAAAAGCAACAACAATACTTCACATGAACATATACCCCAAAACTTCAACAAACTATAAACTATTAGCAAATGGAATCTAGAAATATATCATTTCTTAACATAATACTTCACTATTAAGTGGAGTTTATCCCAGGTAATTTAATGCTGGGGTGACATTCAAAAATAGCCAGGCACGGTGGCTTATGCCTGTAATCCCAGCACTTTGGGAGGCTGAGGTGGGTGGATAACCTGAGGTCAGGAGTTTGAGACCAGTCTGGCCAACATGGTGAAACCCCATCTCCACTAAAAATACAAAAATTAGCTGGGCATGGTGGTACGTGCTGGTAGTCCCAGCTACTTGGGAGGCTGAGGTAGGAGAATTGCTTAAACCCGGGAGGTGGAGGTTGCAGTGAGCTGAGATCATGCCACTGCACTCCAGCTTGGGGTACAGAGCAAGGCTTCATCTCAAAATAATAATAATAATAATAATAATAAATAAGCATAATTCATCATATTGGCAGACTAATATGAGCAATTGGAAAACAAAACTAAATATCATTTTCAGTAGCTCCAAAATAATGAAATACTTTAAGGATAAATCTAGCAAAATATGTGCAGAATCTTTACACTGAAAACTACAAAACACTGATTAAAGAAATCAAGGAAGAGCTAAATAAATGGAGAGCTATAACATGTTTACTGACTGGAAGGCTCAATTTTGTTAAGATGTCAGCTCTCCCCCGGTTGATATAAAGATTCACACAATCCAGATAAAAATTCTAGCAGGATTTTTTCGTAGATATTAACAAGTTGATTCTAAAATTTACACAGAAAGGCAAAGGAAATGGAAAGCTAAAACAATCTTGGAAAAGTAGAACAATGTTGGAGAACTCACACTATCTGACTTCAAGGCATATTATACTGATACGCTAATAAAGAACTACAGTCTTGGCAAGAGGGTAGACACATAGATTAATAGAATAGAGTCCAGAAATAGAGTGACACCAAAATGCTCAACTGATTTTTCTACAAAGATCCAAAGGCAATTCAATGGAAAAAGGTTGTCTTTTTAAGAAATGATGCTGGCCGGACACAGTGGCTCACGTCTGTAATCCCAGCACTTTAGGAGGCCAAAGCAGGCAGATCACCAAGTCAGGAGTTTGAGACCAGCCTGGCCAACATGGTGAAACCGCATCTCTACTAAAAGTACAAAAATTAGTTGGGCGTGGTGGTGGGTGCCTATAATCCCAGCTACTCAGGAGGCTGAGGCAGTGAGCCTCCTGGCGAGGTTTACATTTTTGCCTATGAAAGTCCCATTGTTCCAGCATCTTTTTTTTTTTTTTAAACAGAGTCTCGCTCTATCACCTGCCTAGGCTGGAGTGCAGTGGCACCACCTCGGCTCACTGCAACCACCGCCTCCTGGGTTCAAGCAATTCTTCTGCCTCAGCCTCCAGAGTAGCTGAGATTACAGGCATGTGCCACCATGTCAGGCTAATTTTTGTATTTTTAGTAGCGATGGAGTTTCACCAATTTGGCCAGGCTGGTCTTAAACCTACTGACCTCAGGTGATCTGCCCACCTTCGCCTCCACAGTGCTGGGATTACAGGCATGACCCACCACGCCTGGCCCATTCAGAACCATTTTATTTATTTATTTATTTATATTTTTTGAGACAGACTCTTGCTCTGTCACCCAGGCTGGAGTGCAGTGGCATGATCTTGGCTCACTGCAACCTCCGCCTCCCAGGTTCAAGTGCCTTCTGCCTCAGCCTCCCCAGTGGCTGGGATTACAGGTGTCCACCACCCTGCCTGGCTAATTTTTGTATTTTTAGTAGAGATGGAGTTTCACCATGTTGGCCAGGCTGGTCTTGAACTCCTGACCTCAGGTGATCCCTCCCAAACTCGGCCTCCCAAAGTGCTGGGATTACAAGTGTGAGCCACTTCAACCTTGGCCTCCCAAAGTGCTGGATTACAGGTGTGAGCCACTGCGCCCAGCCGCAAATCACATTTCTAACAAAGGGCTTGAATACACAATTTATTTTTTTAATATGTTTTCTAATTTTTATTTTATTTTGTGGTAGAGACAGGTACAGACAGGATCTTGCTATGTTGCTCAGGCTGGTCTCAAACTTCTAACCTCAAGTGATCCTCCTGCTCACCATCCCAAAGCACTAAGACTACAGGCATCAGCCTCTGTGCCTGGCCTAGAAGTTCTTCGTAAGAAAAACTCTCAAAACTCAGAAATAAGAAAATAAACAATTTTTTTAATAGGCAAATTTTTTTAACAGGCACCTCTCCAGAGAAGATATATGGACGGCAAATAAATATTTGAAAATAAACTCAACATCATTTGTCAGTAGGGAATTGCAAATTAAAACCACAGTAAGGAATGTCTATATACCTATTAAAGTTGAAAAAAATCCCTGACAATACCAATTGTTGGTGAGAAGGCAGAATAACTGCCATTCTCATATACTGCTGGTGGGAGTACAAAATGGTACGGCCCCTCTAGCTTTCTTATAAAGTTAAACCCATACTTACCATAGAATCCAATAATCCCTCCTAGAAATTTGCCTATAAAATGAAAATTTATAGGCCGGGCGCGGTGGCTCAAGCCTGTAATCCCAGCACTGTGGGAGGCCGAGGCGGGTGGATCATGAGGTCAAGAGATCGAGACCATCCTGGTCAACATGGTGAAACCCTGTCTCTACTAAAAATACAAAAAATTAGCTGGGCATGGTGGCGCGTGCCTGTATTCCCAGCGACTCAGGAGGCTAGGGCAGGAGAATTGCCTGAACCCGGGAGGCGGAGGATGCAGTGAGCCAAGATCGCGCCATTGCACTCCAGCCTGGGTAACA
>NW_022436973.1:8110620-8128889 GCF_009761245.1 Sapajus apella | reverse complement strand
GGAGGCGTCCGTTGCGGGGCCCAAAACCCCCCCTTCACCCCCGCTTGGGGAAAAAAAGTAAAACCCCCCCTAAAAAAAAAAAAAAAAAAAAAATGAAAATTTATGTTCACACCAAAACCTGTATGTGAATGTTTACAGAAGCATTATTCATAATTGCCCAAACTAGAAACAATCTAAATATTCCTTAACTGGGAAATGGAGTAACAAACTCTGGTACATCCATACAATAGAATACTACTCAACAATGAAAAGGAATTCACTATTGACGTGCAATGACATAAATGAATCTTAAATCCATTATGCCAAGTGAAAGAAGCCAAATTTGGCTGGGCGTGGTGGCTCATGCCTCTAATCCCAGCACTTTGGGAGGCAGAGGTGGGTGGATCACCTGAGGTGAGGAGTTCGAGACCAGCCTGACCAACAAGGTGAAACACCGTCTCTACTAAAAATACAAAAATTAGTCAGACATAGTAGTGTGCACCTGTTGTCCCAGCTACTCAGGAGGCTTAGACCAGAGAATTGCTTGAACGCAGGAGGCAGAGGTTGCAGTGAGCCGAGATTGTGCCACTGCACTCCAGCCTGGGCAACGGAGAGAGGTTTCGTCTAAAAAAAAAAAAAGAAGCCAAATTCAAAGTACTACATATTGTATGGTTCCATTTTATATGACAGTCTGGAAAAGACGAAACTATAGGAATAGAGAACATATCAGTGTTGCCAGGGCTTACGGCTGGGGAAGGCTTTGACTACGAAGGAGTAACAAAAGGAAATTTGAGGAGGTGATTAACTGTTTTTTGTGTGTATGGTGATGGTTACATGATTCTTTGCATTTATCAAAACTCACAAAACTGTACACCAAAATGTGAATTTTACTGAATGTAAATTGCAATTAAATTATATATATTTGCATATCTATTATATGTATGTGTATATATATATATATGAACACTTTTTAAAAGTTTTTTTCCCTTCATATCACCATCATGTCACATCTCACTGATTTTCTATTTGCATAATTATTCTTTCCTAAGCCTGAAATTAGTTATGACTGTCTTTTTTTTTTTTTTTTTTTTTTTTTTTTTTGAGATGGAGTTCTCTGTTGCCCAGGCTGGAGCACAGTGGTGTGATCTCGGCTCACTGCAACCTCTGCCTCCCAGGTTCAAGTGATTCTCTGGCCTCAGCCTCCTGAGTAGCTGGGACTACAGGTGCACATCAACACGCCTTGCTAATTTTTGTATTTTTAGTAGAGATGGGGTTTCAATATGTTGGCCAGGTGGTCTTGAACTCCTGACCTCAGGTGATCTGCCCGCCTCAGCTTCCCAAAGTGCTAGGATTTCAGGAATGAACCACTGAGCCCAGCCAAGTTATGACCGTCTTCATTTCTATTAACTTTCCATTTCCTCTCCTTCCACAAATCCTAAACTTTAGTATTTGGAACTTATAATTTCTGAGTAAGTTATTCCTTCTGTCTCAAGAAGGCCCAATTCTTGTTACTGAGAGAGGTAAAATAATACACTATCTGCCCTGGGCACTTTAAGTGAGAATCCATTTATTGGGTTAACTGGCTGTCACTGTGGATGACAGTGAGCATGCCTCTGAGTGGCCAGGACATAGGACAGATGTGCTTTGATGGGAGAGAAGGGAAGCAAAAGCCGACAGCACCGCCAATGGGAAACTAGAGGCCAGAGGTAGAGGTGGAGAGCGGTGATCAGGGAGCGGAGATGAGAGCATGCCAAGGACATCCTGTGCTGACTTCACAGCACTGGCTCTGGGCATAGGCCAGTCTCTTCCGGGAGCTTTCATTTTCTCTCTTCCGAATCTGTCAACTCTCTGTTGCAATCTGTTTCACAGTCGAATAGCCAAAATCCTCTTCCTTTGTCTCTATTTATTCAACAAATATTTATCTAAACTGACTCTAATCACACTCCCTCTTGTTTGTCCTGCAGTGAAGCCCTTTTACATCTGCTTATCTCTTTTGATCCAAGGAAAGGAAGGAGAATTAACCCTGACCTCTAGAGAAGGAAATAGTCTCAGAAGGTTAAGTGATTTATTTCAAGTAGCCCTTTTAATACTGAGTACTGGACGCTTTCATGATCCAAGTACTCTGCCGCCCCCTACCGTGGACATAGCAATAGGTGCTAAATAACAAAAACACAACAGAACACTACACAACACTAAAGACTACAAGACACTATTAATAGTGCTTACATTTCTTCATTTAACAAATATTCAGCTAGGAGCAGTGGCTCACACCTGTAATCCCAGCACTTTGGGAGGCCAAGGTGGCTGGATCACTTGAGGCCAGGAGTTCAAGACCAGCCTGGCCAACATGGTGAAACCCCACCTCTACTAAAAATACAAAAATTAGCTGGGTGTGGTGGTACAGGACTGTAATCCCAGCTGCTTGGGAGGCTGAGGCAAGAGAATCACTTGAACCCAGGAAGCGGAGCTTGCAGCGAGCCAAGATCACGCCACTGCACTACAGCCTGGGTGACAGAGCAAGACTCCATCCCCCCAAAATAAATAAATAAACAAATATTCATCGAGAGCCTACTATGTGCCAGAAATCAGGCAGGTGTTGTCTTTGTGTTCATGGAGCTTATGATGTAGAGGGGGGATAGAATTATACAAAATAATTACTTAATTACTATTTGAATAAATACTATGAAGTACAAGGTGCTATATGAGGGTACAGAATAAGGATATGTAGGCTGGGCGAGGTGGCTCAGGCCCATAATCCCAGCACTTTGAGAGGCCGAGGCGGGTAGATCACGAGGTCAGGAGTTCAAGACCAGCCTGGCCAATATGGTGACACCCTGTTTCTACTAAAAATACAAAAATTAGCTGGGCATGGTGGCAGTCACCTGTAGCCCCAGCTACTCAGGAGGCTGAGGCAGGAGAATTGCTTGAACCCGGGAGGCAGAGGTTGCAGTGAGCCGAGATTGGACCACTGCACTCCAGCCTGGGCAACAGAGTCAGACCCATCCTAAAAAAAAAAAAAAAAAAAAAAAAAAATTAAGGGTATGTAGCCTAGTCTGGAGGCTTAGGGAAATCTTACACAAAGAAGTATTCATAGGAATAAATTATTGGTTGGCTATGGGGGAGGTTAAAGAAATATCAAGAATGCTTCCAGGTCTCTGGCATGAACAGCTGGGCAGATAAAGTACGATTACTAAGTCGGGGAAGCCTAGAGAAGGAAGAGATTTTGAATGAAAAGAATTTGAACTTGGCTGTGGCTTTTTGTAGTTTGGGAATCCCATGAGATATTAAGGTATAGATGTGGAGAAACCAATTGGATTTAGGAGTTTGGGAGCAAGGTCTATGCTAGAAATATAAATTTGGGAGTTGTTGGGATATGGATTGTATTTGAAACTGTGGTAATGGATGAAATTTCTTAGTGAGAAAATAATAGAGTAGAAGGCGTATGACTCCCCTGAGACACTCCAGCATTTAAAAGGTCAACTGGAAGAGATGGAGCTAGCAAAAACTTAGGATAAGGGGCCAAGGAGAGGAAAATCAGAAATGTGCGATCATGCCAAAGTCAGGGGAAGTATATTTCAAAAAGGAGACTGGTCAGCTGTGGTGGTGATTACAAAAACATCAAGTACAGGTCGGGGGCGGTGGCTCACGCCTGCAGTCCCCCCACTTTGGGAGACCAAGGCAGGTGGATCACAAGGTGAGGAGTTTGAAACCAGCCTGGCCAACATGGCGAAACCCCGTCACTACTAAAAATACAAAAATTAGCCAGGCGTGGTGGCGGGCGCCTGTAATCCCAGCTACTGGGGAGTCTGAGATAGAAGAATGGCTTGAACACGGCAGGCAGAGGTTGCAGTGAGCCAAGATGGCACCATTGCACTACAGCCTGGGCAGCAAAGAGCGTAACTCTGTCTCATTTTCTTGGTCTACAATGATTTTCTTGGTCTGCCTGGTGACATTTAGATTCAGTTTCAGAGGACTAGAGGTAGAGACCAGGCTACTGCCTCCTAGAAGCCCTCCTAAGGCCACCACAGCCGATGGTCTTGAACCAGTGGTCTTCATACTCTTTCGTTCACATACCACTTAAAATAATTTTGATAAATAATGTCAGCTGCACACAGCAGCTCAAGCCTGTAATCCCAGTGTTTTGGGAGGCTAAGGCTGTAGGATCACTTGAGCCCAGGAGTTTGAGACCAATCTGGGCAACATAGTGAAACTTCATCTCCGCAAAAATAAAAAATTAGCCAGGTGTGGTGGTGTGTGCCTGTCGTCCTAGCTATTTGGGAGGCTGGGGTGGGAGAATTGCTTGAGCCCAGGAGTTCAAGTCTGCAGTGAGCTATGATCATGCCACTATACTCTTCCCTGGGTAACAGAGCAAGACCCCCATTTCTAAGAAAATAAATAAATGAAATAAAAATGTTAAAAAAATATTAGGCCAAGTGCAGTGTTTCACACCTGTAATATCAACACTTTGGAAGGCCAAGATGGGAGGATTGATTGAGCTCAGGAGTTCAGGACCAGCCTGGGCAACATAGTATGACTTCATCTCCAGGAAAAATTTTTTAAAATTAGGTGAGCATGATGGCACATTCCTATAGTCTCAGCTACTTGGGAGGCTGCGGCAGGAGGATTTCTGGAACCCAGGAGATCGAGGCTGTAGTAAGCTACGATTGTGCCACTGCATTCCAGCCTGGACTATAGAGCAAGACCCTGTCTCAAACAATAATATATACAAAATTTTACAAGATAAATAATGTCACTCATAATTGAAGGATATTTTTTGAATCTTGTATTTTTAACTGTCCCCCCAATATGAGATTTTTTTTATTGGCCCAGGCAGTGTAGCATTCAGGGTGGGCCAGAGATATGCCTTTGTTTTTTCTTTTTTCTTTCTTTCTTTTTTTTTTTTTTTTTTTTTGAGTCTTGCTCTGTTGCCCAGGCTGGAGTGCACTTGTGTGTGTGATCTCAGCTCACTCCAACCTCCACCTCCTGGGTTCAAGCAATTCTCCTGCCTCAGCCTCCCAAGTAGCTGCGATTACAGGTGTGTTACCACCACACCTGGCTAATTTTTGTATTTTTAGTAGAGCTAGGGTTTCACCATATTAGCCAGACTGGTCTTGAACTCCTGACCTCAGATGATCTGCCTGCCTCTGCCTTCCAAAGTGTTGGGACTACAGGCGTGAGATACCACACCTGGCCAAGGTATGCCTTTCTTATGAAGACTAGCAGAACTACCATTATGAAGAAAAAGTCAGCTTGGAGCCTCAACCCCAGGAATTTTCTCAGGTGGAGTACACCTGGACGTTGAGGATCCGGAAATGAATTTCCTTGAAGATATTCATGCATGAGTACCCCTTACCAAGTCTCCATGTACTTTACGGCTATTGCATACCTCATTTGAAAACCAGTGTTGCAAAGGACTGGGGGCAATCTGAAGCTACTGGGTTCCTGGAACCTGGCACTGATTGATGGGGCCAGTGGGCCCTAATGAGATTAAAGCTCCATTTTAAAAGGCTAAGAGGTATAAGGAGATTCAGAAATTGGTATAAATGGCTTGGGGAGCCTCCAAAATTTTCAGGTCCAGGTATCTCTCACCCCTTCAAAGGACTGCTGATACTACTCCATGGCTCCTGGAATGAAGAACCAGTCATCAGGACCTGCCGGCCTCTATAAAATTAAGAGTCCAGACAGAGTTAACAAACTAAAGATGAGGTGTAACTGTGAAGCAGTATATGGCTGATTTTTTAACACACCCATCCGAACACATCCACTCCAGCTCATTCATTCTCTAAACTCTCAAGTGCTAGTAATGTATGAGGTGCCAGAGCTACCCAAAAAACAAACAAAGCATAACCCATAGGCCAAGCCCTGCAGAAGCTCTAGGAGAGAAACTTTTAAACAAGTAATTATAAAAATGCTGTGATCAGCTAAGTGTGGAGGCTCGCACCTATAATCCTAGCACTTTGGGAGGCTGAGGCAGGAGGATCACCTGAGGCCAGGAGTTTGAGGCCAGCCTGGACAACATGGTGAAACCCCATCTCTACTAAAAATATAAAAAATTAGCCAAGTGTTGTGTCGCACACCTGTAATCCCAGGTACTTGGGAGGCTGAGACATAAGAATCGCTTGAACCCAGGAAGCAGAGGTTGCAGTTAGCTAAGACCGTGCCACTGCACTCCAGCCTGGGCAACAGACCAAGACTTCATCTAAAAAAAAAAAAAAAAAGAATCCATTTGTATTTCTGTTTGCTTGAAGCCCATTTAGTCCTTTGCCATTTTTGAACTAGGTTATAGGTCTTTTCTTACTGGTTTATAAGAGCTGTTTTATGTAAAGAAAATTAATAATAAATATTTTACCTAGTTTATAGTTTGTTATTTCTGGTTGTTTTTTGTTGTTGTTTTTTGTTTTCTTTTGTTTTGCTTTTTGCCATGCAGATGAAGGCCTGAATTTTTGAAACCTAAGTGAACTGTTATTGCTTTCACTGTATACCAGTATTTTGCAATATAAGCCCTCTTTTTGGGGAGTGGTATTTAGAGACTATTACACTTAGTTTTTTAGAAGCTCAGCCTGTTCATTTGAAGATACAATACTAAAGGGAAAAAAAGCTCAGCTTGTACTTATTTTTTGAAGAGATAATATATCCACATGATTAAAAAGTCAAAGGATACAAAAAGGTATACAGTGAGAAAAATCTTCCAGCCAGGCGCAGTGGCTCCTGCCTGTAATCCCAGCACTTGGGGAGGCCAAGGCAGGCAGATCACATGAGGCCAGGAGTTCGAAACCAGCCTGGCCAACATGGTGAAACCTTGTCTCTACTAAAAATACAAAAAATAAGCGGGCTTTGTGGTATCACAGCTACTTGGGAGACTGAGGCAGGAGAATCGCTCCAGTCCAGGAGGTGGGGGTTGCAGTGAGCTGAGATTGCACCACTGCATTCCATCCTGGGTGATAAAGACTTTGTCTCAAAAAAAAAACTTCTTCCCCCTCTGTCCTCAAGCCGCTTATGTTTCCCTCCAGGAAGCAAGCACTATTATCAGTTCCTGGGTTATCTGTCCATATTTTATGTGTAAACGAGCAAGTGCATGCACACACACATGTTCTTTTTTCCAATTATTACACAAATAGTAGCCTACAATACCCAGGATGCTGTACTTGCCTTTTTTTAACCACTTAACATTACATTTTGGAAATAATGGCCTAATTATTAAAAAAAAATCATAAGTACTTCCTCATTTAAAAAAATGGCTGCATAGTATCCCAATGTATATATTGTTTTGAATATGCTTTTAAGGGAAAAGCCTAAGTGAGAAATACTCCCAAGCCATTTGGGGCTGGACATTGAGACTGAGTTGAGGGATTGGACTGGGGACTTCTGTAGATTCTAAACAATCAGAGCTTTTCCTTCCTTCATGCCTTTACTCCTCATTTTCTTTTTTTTTTTTTTTTTTTCTTTTCTTTGAGATGAAGTCTCACTCTGCAGCCCAGGCTGGAGTACAGTGGCGCCATCTAAGCTTACTACAATCTCTGCCTCCTGGATTCAAGAGATTCTCCTGCCTCAGCCTCCCAAGTGGCTGGGATTACAGGTGTGTGCCACCGTGCCAGGCTAAGATTTTTGTATTTTTAGTAGAAATGGGGTTTCACCACGTTGGTCAGGTTGGTCTCGAACGCCTGACCTCAAGTGATCAGCCCGCCTCAGCCTCCCAAAGGTGCTAGGAATACAGGTGTCAGCCATGATGCCTGACCTTTTACCCCCCTTTTCTGCCAATTAAAACTTCACACAGTCTTCCATTGCTTATAACTTCTGAACACATGTGTGGTAATGTTCCATGTATGTTGCATACAAAACTATTAGCTTTGAAAGTATTACCAGTTTATTTAGGCTCATCTCAAATGCTATTTCCTTTTAGAAACCTTCCTTGGTCTCCCTGATGTCCCCAGCCAGAGCGACCTCTCTCCTCTCTGAAATCCTATAGAATGGTGTAATGTTTTGTGGTTATTTGTCATGTATTTTATGTGCTCAAATCTTAGCTTTTTTTTTTTTTTTAACCTGAAGACTGTCTCATTTGCCACAGTACCTTCCACAGAGTGGCTTTTTAGTAACGTTTGCAGAATTTTTGAGGTAATGAATGAACAAAGGCACCAGTGGTTAAGGACATGAATTTAGTGTCAGACACTTGGGTTCTGCCCCTTGGTTTTGCTGTTTTCTAGGTGTGTCATGGGGGTAAATCACTTCTCTCACCTTTTCCTTAGAATCCACTTCACAGGACAGTGATGAGGATTAAGTGCTCTGATGCAGGTAAGTTGCTTTTCATTGACTGTTAGCCGCTGCAATAGGAATTCAGAGGAAGGAGGAAACAGGTCAAGGAGACTTCCTAAGCTGGACTGTGCTCTCCAGCCGCCCTCCCATTTATATTTCCTTTCAAATCTCTACTAAGCACGTCACTCTTCTTTGTTCCTGTATTTTCTTTATTTTTATGTCTTTATCTTTTGGGTACATTTGCCTGGCTTCCAGCCAAGGGCCCTCCAGCACCAAGAGCTGCTCAGGACTGCAGATTCTTATGACCACTCAACTATTTCCTTCCTTAATAAGAAACAAGCAACTCTACCATGTGGTTGAGCCAATATGTCAGTTTCTTCCTATCCAAATGGATAGCATTCTGACATCTGCAGTGAGAGGCCAGTGCGATTCGGTGGGAGTAGGGGTAAGGGTGGGGGAGTTTTTCAGAGCAGAAAGAGCACAGTATCTTGGATCTTCAGCAGCTTCAGTTCTCAACTTTTCTTGCCTCATTACAGCAGCCTCATAACCCATTTCCCTTTTATATTGAGAACTGTCGCAGTCAGGCATAGTGGTTGTTGCAGCCTGGGCAACATAGTGAGACCCCCATCTTTACAAAAAAAAATTACAATTAGTCAGGCATGATGGCATATAGCTATAGTCATAGCTACTCAGGAGACCGATGTAGGAGGATCGCTTGAGCTTAAGTTTTTCAAGGAAAAAAACTTAGGTTTTTTTTTTCCTTAAAAGCATATTCAAAACAATGCATACAATGGGACACTATGCAGCCTTTTTTTTTTTTTTTTTTTTTTTTAATTGTCTTGCTCTGTCACCAGGCTAGAGTGCAGTGGCACAATCTCGGCTCACTGCAACCTCCGCCTCCTGGGTTCAAGTATTTCTTCCACCTCAGACTCCCGAGTAGCTGAGACCACAGGTGCATGTCACCATGCCTGGCTAATTTTTTTGTATTTTTAGTACAGACGGGGTTTTACCACGTTGGGCAGGATGGTCTCAATCTCTTGACCTCATGATCCGCCCGCCTCGGCCTCCCAAAGTGCTAGGATTATAGGCATGAGCCACCGCGCCCGGCTGCAACCATGTTTTAAAAATGAGGAAGTACTTAAGAATTTATGAATAACTATCTTGGGAAGAGTTTGAGGTTGCAGTGAGCTATGATCATGCCACTGCACTCCAGCCTGGGTGACAGAGTGAGACCCTGTCTCTGTAAAAATAAAAATAATTAGAAAGAATATGGTTGGAAAAAAATAAAAATAGAATAAAAAAGAATCATTGTGAGGAAAGCATCTAGCATAATGCTAGACAAAACTAAGTGACCAGCAAATGCAAGCTCTCCCTTTAAGCTCTTCTCCGCATTGTACCAGATTTGTACTACTAAAAGTCCTCTTCTCTCCTCTTATTGTGGAGGAATTACCGTAGCTCCTAGCCAACCTCCCCACTCGTATACTTGCTTACCCAAGGGCATGGCTGCAGTAGTTCTCCTCTCTCTCCTGCACCATCAATTCTTCCCTCTCTACTGGATCGGTCTCAATCAACATACAAATGTTATGTTTTCCATCTTAAAAACAAAAACTCTGTTTTGACTCCACTACCACCTATAGCTGCCACATTTTCTCCTTCTCCTTTGCAGTAAAACACCTTGAAAAAGATACATCCTGCATACTCAACATTTTCAACTCCCCTTGAACCTACTCCAATCACATTTTTGTCCCCTACGCTCAACTAAAACATCTCGACATCACCAATAACCTCCACATTGGTGAATCTAATTACCACCTATTTGTCTTCATATCATTTGATCTCTATGACATAGTCGATTACTCTTTCAACTATGGAGAGAGTAAAACACTTTATTCACTTGGCTTCCGGAGTTCTCACTTTCCTGGTTTCCTTCTTTTTGACTTTTCCTTCTGTGTCTTTGGCTGATTCCTCTTCCTTTTCCCAATCGCTAAGTATTAGAGTTGCCCCAGGATCCAGTCACTGGAACTCCTTGCTTTCCTATCTACATTCATTTCCTAAGTAATTTCTTCTGGTCCCTGGGGTTTTACATATTATATTGATTCTGAAAACTTCCAAATTCATACTTGGTGCTCAACCTTTTTCCTGAACTCAGATCCAAATATCAAAATGGCGTACTTGCCACATCTGTTTGGGTGGTGAGTAGACATCTGTCACTTAACAAATCCAAAACTGAGCTCTTCACATTTCTACTGAAGCCTGTCCCTCCTGCAGTCTTCTCTGTGTCACATAATAGCAACTGCATTCTTCTAATTGCTTAGGTCAAAGAGTTTGGTAATTATTTGACTCTCCTCTTTGTCTCATACCGCACATCAAATCCATTGACAAATTCTGTCAACTCCACTACTTTCGAAATCTATGAGAATAAAAAAAAAAAGCATAAAGAAAAAAATACAAAAAACAAAAAATTAAAAATCGAAATCTATGAGAATCCAACTACATCTCACTATCTTCACTTGGACCTCGGATTATTACGGTAGCCTCCTAGCTGGCCTTTCTGGTATGGCCTTTAAACCTTTTCTCAGCCCAGCAACCAAGGTTAAAGTTCTGTTAAAACATAAGCCAGAAGATGTCACTTCCATTCTCAGAACCTCTCATCAATTTTTGTTCAGAGATGGGATCTCACTCTTGCTCAGGCTGGAGGGCAACGCAGTGATGATCCTGTAGCTCACTGCAACCTCGAGTCCCATGCTCAAGCAGTCCTCCCACCTTGGCCTCCCAAGTAGCTAGAACTACAGGTGTACCCCACCATTCCTGATGAGTGAGGGTATCAGGAGATGATAGATGATAATCAGCTGAGAGTATCAAGAGACTCTCCTACCTCAGCCTCCCAAAGTGCTGGGATTACAGGCATGAGCCACCATGCCCAGCCCCATCAGTTTTTAATCTCACCCTTCCCTCCATAACCCTCATCTCTCAATACTCTTACTCTTCTTCCACTCCAACCACACTGATTCTCTCCCTGCTCCTCAAACCTGCCAGGCATGCTCTTGCCTCAAAATGTTTGCACTTGCTGTTCCCTCTGTCTAGATTAATTTCTTTCAGATATCTACCTGCTTCACTCCCTCGTTCCTTCAGATATTTACAAAAAACTCACTTTCTTACTGAGGCCTTCCCTGGCCTCTCCACCCAAAATTTCTCTCTCTCACACACACGCCATTCAGATTTCGAGTTCTAAATCCTGCTTTTCTCAACAGAAAAAAAAATGCTATTTAACTACATATGTATTTTAAAATCATCATTTTGTTTATTGTCTGTAACCCCCAATTTTTTTTTTTTTGAGAGTCTCACTCTATTGCCCAGACTGGAGTGCAGTGGCACGATCTCAGCTCACTGCAACCTCCACCTCCTGGGTTCAAGTGATTCTTGTGCCTCATCCTCCCAAGTACCTGGGATTACAGATGTGTACCATCATGCCTGGCTAATTTTTAATATTTTTAGTAGAGATGGGATTTTGCCAAGTTGGCCAGGCTGTTCTCGAACTCCCAACCTCAGGTGATCCGCCTGCCTTGGCCTCCCAAAGTGCTGGGATTACAGGTGTAAGCCTGTGTGCCCAGCCTGCTCCATTATAATTTAAGTTCAATGAAAGCAGGAAGTTTTGTTAGATTTATTCAAAGCTCTATCATCCCAGCACCTAGAATAATGTTCAACACAAATGAGGTATTTCATAAGTATTTGCTGAACTTGTTTGTTGAGTGAAGTCAAATATTATCATT
Organism: Sapajus apella; assembly: GCF_009761245.1. Taxonomy (NCBI): domain Eukaryota; kingdom Metazoa; phylum Chordata; class Mammalia; order Primates; family Cebidae; genus Sapajus; species Sapajus apella. The sequence continues at coordinate 8,116,890 of NW_022436973.1, read as the reverse complement.
TTGCTCCTCTCTTTTGGGTCGTTCTGCCAAGAACAGAGTTCTCAAGCCTTTTGGTCTCAGGACCCTCTTTACACTCAAAAAATTATTGAGGACCAGGCACAGTGGTTCATTCTTGTAGTCTCTGGTACTTGAAAGGCTGATATGGGAGGATCACTTGAGCTCAGGAGTTTGAGGCTACAGTAAGCTACGATTGTGCCACTGCACACTAGCCTGGATGACAGGGCAACACCCTGTCTCAAAACGAAACTAAACAAAACTAAACAAAAAATCAGGCCAGGCGCAGTGGCGTATGCCTGTAATCCCAACACTTTGGGAGGCCACGGTGGGTATATCATGAGGTCGGGAATTTGAGACCAGCCCGGCCAACATAGTGAAACCCCATCTGTACTAAAAATACAAAAAATTAGCCTGGTGTGGTGGCAGGCACCTGTAATCCTGGCTACTTGGGAGGATGAGGCAGGAGAATGGCTTGAACCCGGGAAGCAGATGTTGCAGTGAGCCAAGGTTGCACCACTGCACTCCAGCCCAGGCAACAGTGTAAGACTCTGTCTCAAAAAAAAAAAAAAAAAAAATCAGGACTCCAAATAACTTGAAAATTCAGAACTCCAAATAACTTTTGTTTGTGTGGATTATATCTATTGATAATTATCAACTAGGAATCAAAACTGAGAAATTTAAAAATATTTATATATTAATTCATTTAAAATAACAATAAGAAACATGTTAACATAAATAACATTTTTTTCTTTTCTTTTCTTTTCTTTTTGAGACGGAGTCTCCCTCTGCAGCCAGGCTGGAGTGCAATGGCACAATCTCAGCTCACTGCAACCTCTGCCTCCTGGGTTCAAGTGATTCTCCTGCCTCAGCCTCCCAAGTAGCTGGGATTACAGGCATGCATCACCATGCCCAGCTAATTTTCACATTTTTAGTAGAGGCAGGGTTTTATCATGTTGGTCAGGATGGTCTTGATCTCTTGACCTTGTGATCTGCCCACCTTGGCCTCCCAAAGTGCTGGGATTACAGACATGAGCCACCACGATCAACCGTAAATAACATTTTTATTTTAAAAATAGCTACATTTTCCAAAGCAAAAAAATTAGTGAGAGGAATGCTATTGTTTTACATTTTTGAAAATCTGTTTTATGTCTGGTTTAATAGATGATAGTTGTATTATTCTATCTGCTTCTCATTTAATCTGTTATAATGTGCCATGAAGCCCTAGAAAACTACCCAGTACTCTCATGGGAAAATGAGAGTTTAAAAAGAAAATAATGTCTTCCTATTATTATGTAAATAGTTTTTGTCTCCATGTATATCTGTGTCTTTGTACATAGGGTTCCCTTCCATTCTATATAGCAAAACTCCTGCAGGTCACTCAAGGGCTGTCTCAACAACTAAGTACCACTTAAGGTGGTACCTAAGGTGGAACAACTAAGTACCACCTAAGGTACTTAGTTGTTCCCTCCTCTCTACTCCCATGTTTCTAATATAGCACATATTATGTTATCTGGTTATCTGTATAACCATCTATCTCCCAATTGACTGTCTTCCTAAAGAAAGCAATTGTAACTTGATTTTCTTTACATCCCCAGCCCACTCACAGCATCTAGCACCAGAAAGATGTTTAATAAATATTTGTTGAATAAAGAAAGATGAGGCTGGGCGCAGTGGCTCACGCCTGTAATTCTAGCACTTTGAGAGGCCAAGGCAGGTGGATCGCCTGAGGTCAGGAGTTCGAGACCAGCCTGGCTAACATGGAGAAACCCCATCTCTGCTAAAAATACAAAAATTATCTGGTCATGGTGGCGGGCACCTGTAATCCCAGCCACTCAGGAGGCTGAGGCAGGAGAATCCCTTGAACCCAGGGAGCGGAGGTTGCAGTGAGCCAAGATTGCACCACTTCACTTGAACCTGGTCAAAACAGCAAAACTCCGACTCAAAATTAAATAAACAAATATGAAAGGAGGTGAAGGGAAGAGGGGATCCAGTTTCTCTACAGTGAGCGCAGGTGCTGATATAACATTTCTTTTTTTCTTTTCTTGAGACAGGGTCTAGCTCCGTTGCCCAGGCTGAAGTACAGTGGCCTGATCACAGCTCACTGTTACCTCTGCCTCCTGGGCTCAAGTGATCCTCTCTCCTCGGCCTCCTGAGTAGCTGGGACTACAGGTACGTGCACCACTCCCAGCTACATTTTAAAAATTTTTTGTAAAAACAGAGTTTCACCATGTTGCCCAGGCTGGTCTTGAACTCCCAGGCTCAAGTGATCTGTCCTCCTTGGCCTCCCAAAGTGGTAGGATTATAGGTGTGAACCACTGTGCCCAGCCAATATAATATTTCTTTTTTCTTTTCTTTTTCTTCTTTTTTTTGAGACAGAATCTCTGTCTTGTCGCCCAGGCCAGGTGCAGTGATATGATCTTGGCTTACTGCAACCTTCGCCTCCTGGGTTCAAACAATTCTCCTGCCTCAGCCTCCCAAGTAGCTGGGATTACAGGTGCCCACTAGCATACCCAGCTAATTTTTGTATTTTTAATAGAGATGGGGTTTTTTTTTTTAAACAAAGTCCAATTTTACTCACTCTTAATATCCTTGCAGTCCATTGTATTTCACCATGTTGGCCAGGCAGGTCTCGAACTCCAGACCTCAGATGATACACTGCGTTGGCCTCCTAAAGTGCTGGGATTACAGGCATGAGCCACTGCACCAGCCCCAACATATTTCTTGTTAAGATTATCAATTTCAAAGTTTTCCCTAACATCTGGTCAGTTTACCATATAGTTCATTAACTGAATCCCATTCATGTGGTCTTTCCCATGAAGTGGAGAAGGCAGAGGTCATTCATTGAATTTTACAAAGGAGGAAACTAAGGCCTAAAGAAATGAAATGACTTGCTCAAAGGCACACTGGAAGTCAGTGACAGAGCCAGTGCTTGAATCAGGTATCCCACACTAAGTCAAGTGTAGTTTCCATTTTATCCCATGCTCGTCATGGTGACTAGAGGCTGAGAAGTCAGATTTCCAGTGATTCCATGTTCAATTTAATAATGTTGCTCTGAAACCTTCTAAACCTCCTCTTGAACTGATTTCACAGCAGTCTCTGGACCATCCTCTTACTGAGGATGATCTTAGGGATCCATTTTATAAGTAACCATTAACTTCTATCAGCCTCTTCTTTCCATATTATCAATACCTACTACCATCCACAGCCACCATCCTTGGGAGCTGGTCAAAGTGGACCACCACAGTGCTATATCATCATTGGCAGTTCCATGAGCATTGGCATTAGAGGAAAAGAGAGGAATAAGACAGAGCTCAGTCCAGTCTGTTCCCTTTTATTCCTTGAATATACTATTTCCTCCTTCTGGAACATAACCCCGCCCGAACCTTCCAATTTGGGGCAGTTTATTGCTCTTTCCTCAATATTTCCACAACACTTTGTTCTCATCCATGTCATAACTCATCATGTGACCACAATAATTTGTCTCTATCATCTCCCTACTGGGACTGTGAGCTATTCAATTCAATGGTGTTAATACAGTCTTCAGTCTCTTTGATTTCCCTGAAACTGCCAACTCCTTCCCTCTCTCTCTCTCTCTCTTTTTTTCTTTTTTTTTTTTTTTTTTGAGACAGAGTCTCACTCTGTCACCCAGGCTACAGTATGGTGGCTCCATCGATCTTGGCTTACTCCAACCTTTGCCTCTCAGGTTCAAGATTCTCAGGCCCCAGCCTCCCAAGTAACTGGGAATAAATGCATGCACCACTACGCCTGGCGAATTTTTGTATTTTTTATAGAGTTGGGATTTCATCATGTTGGCCAGGCTGGTCTCAAACTCCTGGACTCATATAATCTGCCCACTTTTGCCTCCCAAAGTGCTGGGATTACAGGTGTGAGTCACTGCATCCAACCAACTCCTTCCCTTTCTTTGAACCTCTCCTCTTCTTTCCAGTGATACTGCATAATCCTGATTCATTATTTGGACAATCTTTAGGCTCACTTTTGGCTTGACTTTTCTCAGGCCCTGAATATGTGTCTCAGGATGGAACCCTTGGCCTTTTATTCTCTTCAACTCTTCTCTTTCAGCTTCAACTACCATATTTATCCGAAGGTGTCCAAAGTATCCATTCTCCACCCTCTTCTGAACTCATTCCCATACCCATCTCACAGATCTTGTGGTCACCCCAGTTTCAGGAAGTCTAAAACCAAGCCCCTCATCACCTCCTTCAAGCCAGTTCCTCCACATTATGATTTCACTTCTGCGAAGATGCTGCCATCCATCTTTCTCGATTTGCCGTCACTCCAAACTCCTTTCCCTCTTCTTGTATGCCCATTGTCTCTTAAATCTCTCTCTTTTCCCACCCTCATCCTAGAAAAAAATGGGTTCTAAAGTCAAATTGATCCAGCACTATCATTTATGAATCACACAAGTTTGGCAGACTTATTCAGAGCCTTCTACTTTCTTAACCTAAATTGGGGGTAATAATGGCATTTATTTCATAGGGCTTATCTATAAAGATTAAATGAGATATTGTGCAGGGAAGTGCTTAGCCCAGTAACTGGTATGTATTAGGCACTCAATAAATGTTAATTATGCTTGTTATCCTTGTTTCGTTAAACTTAGACAATTACACTAGTCTCCTAACCAATCTCTCTGCCTCCTCTGGTCATTATTCTCTCCACTGGGAGGGAAAGTAACATGGAATATCAATTAAGTGTCAACCACCTCATTCTTACAGCAATCTTATACAGTAATACTAGCATCATTTTATAAAAATGGAACAGAGCCAGGATATGAACGTAGGTCTGACGCTAAAGCCTGTGCCCTTTTTGCATCTCCAAATTACCAAGTAACCATAAAATACTATTTTTCACACATCATCTTGCTTAAACACACACATACACACACACACACACACACACACACACACACCTTTAATCACCACCCCTCCCCATTTTCCTTCAGAATACAACCCAAATTTATTATCCTAGCATTCACTGTCCTGTACTATTTCCCTCACTTCCCAACACTTTCCTATAGGAACCTTGTGCTCCAGAGAAACGTATCTGCTGCCTCAAACACATCCTGTACACCCTCAACTTCCTACGTGAAATGCCCTCTCCTCTACCCTACCCTTGTTTAAATCCAGCCTTTCCCTCAGGGCCTAGCTAGAGTCCCCCCTCTATTACACTTTTCCCTAACTTCCCCAGCCCCTCATCAGGTCTCCCTGGACCCCTGGAGCAGCTTGCCCGTATCCTTGTTAACACGTGGTGTTTGCCATCCCGTTTTTCTTTGCGTTTATGTTTTCTCATCAAGCTGTAAACCTCTGCACTTCAGGAAATTGGCCTTCTCTTTTCTGCTTTTGTTTTGGGGTTTGGGGTTTCTTTCTTTCTGTCTTTCTTTTCTTTCTTTCATCTTTCTTTCTTTCCGGTATCCCAAGTAGCCCAGAGCCCTACAAATAGAAAGCGCTTGATAAATATGGGTTGTTTTGGATGAAAGATGATTTCCCAGCTGGGTGAGCTCGCTCCCTCTAGGGGATGAAGGACTGAGCCTCACCTCAACTTCACCTAATGTCTCCCAGGATTGCCCCCTCTTCAGCGCTCCTCAGGTCTATTCTTTCGTCTTCTCTATCTCCTTCCCCACCACCCCGGCCTAGGAGAGCCGCTGGGAGACCCCCTCCGGTGTCACTCTCACAGACCCAGTGCTATTTCTTTAGCTTGCTCTCCAACCCCGCCTGTACCCCGGGGCCGCTCCTCAGTCTCCTCCCCCAGGCTGCCTCTCAGAGCCCCTCTCCTCCGATGCCACTCCCTTGGACCCTCTCCCCAGGTCTCCGGACCCCCAACCTCAGATATGCTCCCCTAGAGCCACCCAGAGGGTTCGACCTCTAGGATTACGGATTGAGTCTCTTCCCCCTCCCGCTCAGGGCTGCCCCCCAGACCCCGACTTCCAGTTCCACCCCTTCGGACCGTGCCTCTAGAGCTGTTCCTTTAGCCTCTGCGACCCCTCCCCAGCGCCGCTCCAGGGCCGCTGCCCTCTCAGGTCCCACCTGGGTGCTGCCCCCGCGCCCCCGGCCGCCCCCCACCCGGGGCGGGGCGCGCGGAGGCGGGGGCGCGCTGGCGGCCGAGGCAGCCGTGGCGGCGGCGGCGAAGGCAGGCGGGCCGGGCGCGTGTCCGCGGCGCCGTGACTCGGCGGCTCCGCAGCGGCTGCAGCGGGAGGACCCGGCCGGAGCCGCCGCCGCCGCCGCCATCGCAGCTGGGCGGCCGGGCCCCGCCGCGGGG
>NW_022436973.1:8050253-8110220 GCF_009761245.1 Sapajus apella | reverse complement strand
TGCCGAGGAGCCGGGGCGGCCGCGCCACGCCGGGGCCGCCGCCGCCGCCGGGCCGGGCCCCACGCTGGAGCCGCTGGCGGGTCCCCGGGCGGCTGCTCCTGCTGCTGCTGCTGCTGCCCGCGCTCTGCTGCCTCCCGGGTGCCGCGCGGGCGGCGGCGGCGGTGGCGGCGGCGGGGGCCGGGGACCGGGCGGCGGTGGCGGCAGCGCGGGCGGCCAAGGCGGAGGCGCCCTTCGCCGGGCAGGTGGGGCTGGCGCGCGGGGCCAGGGGCCACGGGTTCGGGGCCTCCGGGCAGGGTGGGGGGCGGCGCCGGGGCCGAGCCAGGCCGGGCCGCGCCTGCTGCTTTCGGGGTCGCGGAGGTGGCTCGCCGGGGGTTCGCGCCTGGGGTTCGGGTCCGCGGCCCAGGGCGGGGGCCGGGGAGGGCCGCACCGAGGGCCGTGGCCGGCAGTGGCTTCAGCACCGCGGACAGCGGCAGCGGGCGGGGGCCAATCTCGAGGGTCTGGCTTGTGGTGGTGGCGGTGGGGTGTGTGGCCTGCATGACTATGTGTGAGGGAAACCGTACAACGCCTCGGAGTAAATAGTAAGCGCAGCCAGTCTGTTGTGGGTTGGGAGAAGAAACCCAGGATGTTCAAGCTGGAAAGGGGGAGGGGGGAGGGCGGAGGAAGGACTCGATCCCTGTCTTCGTAGCTGAAGGGCTGTCAGGTGGAGGTGGGATAGACTTTTCTAGCTTGGCCCCACAGGGCAGAACTGGGACCAACGGGAGTGGGGGTTGCAAGAAGACAAATTTGGGCTCAATATAGGAAGAAGTTTGTAACAATTGGAGCTGCTCAACCAGCTTAGGAGGAGGCGAGCTGCTCATCACTGGTCTGTGCAAGTAAAAGCTCTCAGAGGGGACTGGATGGAGGCATGCATAATGCCTGCATGGATACATGCATCATCACAATAATGCCAGCTAGCATTTACTGAACACTACGTGCCAGGCCTGGTGCTATGTTTTATACGAATGATCCAATTCAATCCTCGTCACTACTCTATGAAATAGTTCCAATTATTATCCCCATTTTACAGATGTAGATACAGACTCAAAGAGCTTAAGTAACTTGCCCAAGGTCACACAGATAGTGAGTGATGGAGTTGGAATTCTAACCTAGGCTGGCTGACTCTAGTCTCCTCGTTATTTACGCATGACCTTATCCTATATCTCATGGAGGGGAGCAGTTGGACTAGGTAATTTCTCTAGTATCTTCCAACCTAAAGGTCTGCAATTCTATTAAATGTTGGGACAACGGTATTTTGCTGAGGAAAATCAGAGTGATATCTTCAGTCATCCTAAGAGGTGGAGTGTGTTTGTTGAAGCAGCCAGTCTGTTTGTTTAGAAGAATCTGCCTGAAGAGATATTCTTAATTGGGCATGGAGCTCAGGGGCTCATACATGCTCTGAAATTATGTACAAATTTGTGTTTTTAAGTGCAAATGTGTGTATTTCTAGGCAAGGACCCATAGACTTCTTCAGTCTCTCAAAGGGTTACAGGTTCCACAAAACAAAACAACAACAACAACAAAAGCAGGGTGTGTAAAAGAACCTTTAGGGCCAGTTGGCAGTTGTCCACCAAAGATTTTAGAATTGCCGGTTGACTTTTTGTGGAAACTTTCTGTAGCCTCTTTGTGTTTTCACATGTGTTTCATCACATGTTAAAGTAATGCATTTCCTAAGTTTATACCCTAGAAAAAAGAGCCCTTTAGACTGCCTGAGTGCACAGGATGAGGTGGAAGTACCCTGACCTGGGGTTAAGGAGGGCTGGGCTCTGATCTGACCTTGGCCCCCGTTGGTTTACGTGACCTTGAGCCATTTCCTTGCCCTCGCTAGGCTTGAATTTCACCGTGTCTAACATAAAGAGATAGAGCTAGATGATCTCAACTCTGACACATTTTTATTCCTATGATATTTCAAGCATTAAAAGGAAGCTATATTCACATATTCAGAATTTGTAGAGAAGGTTATGTTTCCCTTGTCCTTACCCTTATCACTTTTACAGGCTTTGATTATTCAAGTTTCCCCCTATGACACGAGACCCCTAGAATAGCCACACTCATTCTCTGGGTCATTTTAGTTGTCCTTTATCTAGGGCCCTAATATTCAATAGATGTCAACTTGACCATTGTCTCCAGATGTAGGACCCTATGGTTTTGCATAAAGGAGGGTTGATTTCTTCTTTGGTCTCCAGGTCCCATCCTGCTTCCTCCATCCCTCTGTCAGCTTTCCTGACTTCAACTGTCTTTAGGGAACAATCTGTAATAGCTCCCTGATCCTTTTCCTGGGTCAAAACTAATAGCCTGGAACACAACACCCTGCCTGTGGATTATTTTTAACGGAGTGCATTACCTTACATTTCTCCACATTGACGTTTGTCTGCCATCGTGCATTGCACTCAGTAACTTCCTTCAAGCATTGCTCACTCGCTCTTTCTCTCTCCCTCCCTCCACCCCTTCCTCCTTCCCTTTCTTTTGGCGCGGCATTTCCCTGTCTGAAAGGGCTTAACATGATCTGAAGTCCTGAAATGTTCACTTTGTTCTACCTCTTCTGGATCACTTATAAAAAATTTAAGTGAGACAGGTCTCAACATGGTCTCTTGGGGCCCCCTGCACTCTGAATCCCCTTTCATTCACAGAAGTTACCATTTATACCTATCTGTTGTTTTCTAAGTGACAAAAACATCACCCTTAATTTGACAATGACTCCATTTTAAATGTCTAATACATTGTCCAAAACTTTCTGAAAGACAAATTATATTCACTGCTTCTCTCAATAATTTGTGCCTAATTATCCTTTCACTGAACACTAGGGAATCACTTGATTGAAACCTTATAGAAATATTGTTGCTTTTAAGCCAGCAGATAATGTTGCTTACTCCTCTGTCTTTTAAGCCCTTTGGAGTCTGACTCCCCCCTACCTCCCCATTAGCAGGCCATATTCCCCACTGCTTATCGATAATACATCCTTACTCCAGACAAGCTCATCTCTCCTTTACCCTTAGACAAGCTGCCCATGTTTCTCTAGATATTGTCACGTTATTTACTTCTGCACCCCTGCCCGTTCATTTGAACCCTTTCCTTAAAGTTTCAGCCCTGCTTCTCCAGTAACTTTCCCTGATTTCTCTAGTTGTCATTTTCTTCTCTCTTCTCCAGGAAACACTTTAAAGCAGCCCCACCCAGTCTGTCATTTACTTACTTACTTATTTTTATTTTATTTATTTATTTTTGAAAAGGAGTCTCACTCTGTTGCCCAGGCTGGAGCACAGTGGGGTGACCTCAGCTCACTGCAACCTCCACCTACCAGGTTCAAGCGATTCTCATGCCTCAGTCTCCAGAGTAGCTGGGATTACAGATGTGTGCCACCATGTCCAGTTAATTTTTGTATTTATAGTAGAGATGGGTTTTCACCATGTTGGCCAGGCTGGTCTCAAACTCCTGACTTCAAGTGATCAGACCGCCTCAGCCTCCCAAAGTGCTGGGATTACAGCCATGAGCCACTGCGCCCAGCACTATTTATTTTTTAATAGTTAAACATTATTGTTGGGGAAAGGGGGGTTGGTCCTTAGGCAGATCTTTCTCAACCAAAATGTTTTATCTTTTTACATTGAACAAAATCCCCAACTCTCAATGCTCACCATTAAGTATTCAATGAGCAACCAATGATTCTACTCTTTATCCTTTATCTCAAAAAGTTACATGGATCTGAAATAGGCACTCATGGGCATGTAGGTCCAAGCCCCTTTCTAAAACCTTTCTTAGAGCAGGGACTCATTGTCAACCTGTACTTCCTTCATTGGAAATACTCTTTCACTGTGATCATGGCTTCCAGTATATCTTCATTCTTGTCTGGAAAAAAAAAAATCTCACTATTAGGAAGTTCTCCTTTTACATAAGCTGGATCTAGTCTGCTGTATTTTTAATTCATTTTCTCTTATTTTTACTGTGTGGTTTCATATTACTTTAATAGCTGCTTATATTTGTAAAGTGCTTTGCACCTTCCAGATGCTGTGTGTGTGGCCCTATTTGGTCCTGGCAACAATACCATGAGGTAGATAAGGAAGATATTGTCCTCATTTTCTAGGTGAGTAAATGGAGACTCAAAGATGATGTGAATTGCCTATCATCTTGTCCAAGGACCCACACATAGCTCATAAACATTAAAGCAGGCCGGCCGTGGTGGCTCATGCCTGTAATCTCAGCACTTTAGGAGGCTGAGGCGGATGGATCACCTGAGGTCAGGCGTTTAAGACTAGCCTCGCCAACATGGTGAAACTTCATCTCTACTAAATATACAAAAATTAGCCAGGCGTGGTGGCATGCACCTGTAATTCCAATTACCTGGGAGGCTGAGGCAGGAGAATTGCCTGAACGCAGGGGACAGAGGTTGCAGTGAGCTGAGATAGCACCACTTCACTCCAGCCTGGGTGAAAGAGCAAGACTCTATCTCAAAAAAAAAAGCAAGAACAGAAGTTAGGTTTTCTGTTCTTGGGCTCAGCACTCTGCCCACTGCACAAGTTTCCCTTTCTGGACTATTATTATAGCCTTTTAGCCAATCTTTTCTACTTTCAAGTATGTCCTACTCCAGTCCTTGAAAGAGGTATTTTTAGAACTAATAAATTATAATTGTAAATTATAATTGTAACCAAAAGACTAATCTTAGGAAATGCCTAGCCCTATAGTATGGTATTATTTGAACTCAAAACAGGAAGAACAAACCACAGCCAATATCTCCTCAGTTCCTAGCACAGTGCATGACACATTCTGGACCTGTGATAAATATTTTAAAATTAATTTTGTTATCTAATCCCAACAACTTCTTTGAATGGCGCTTGGCACACAAAAGTCAGTCCCTTTTTTGAAGAATAAGTGAAAATAAAATAAATTAATGAATGCTAGAAGTATAACAAGGTGTATGGAAGCACTGAAGAGGGAGGAGATGAGCTTTCCCAGAGAATGCTTCAGGAAGAAGGTGGTACCTGAGATGAACCTTTGAGGGAGGAAGATGATGGAGAAGGCTGAATGGGACAGTCCAGACAGAATGAAAACTATGAACCATGGCCCTACAAAAGTACATGGCATGTTTAGGAAATAGTGGATCATCTGATGTGCCTGGAGCACCAGGTTACTTGCTGTTTCCAGTAAGAGTGTATAAGGAGAAGAGGCTGGAGCGGGAGGTTGAGAGCAGATTGTGCATTTGGCTTTTCTCCAAAGGCTGAGGGGAGTCATTAAAGGTTTCTGAGCAGAGAAGAGACCTGCTCAGAGTCACATGGAGGAAGTGGAGGGACTGGGGCTTGTTCTTGAGTTGTTCGGGCTGCTGGCTCCTGCCCTGAATTCTTTTAAGCTTTCTTAGCACAACTGAGGGGTGAGTACCCATTTTAGGGACTTGAATATGGATAAAGGTGTGAATTCCCCCTGTGGTCCTCCCCTACTGAGAGACTTTGCAGCGAATCACTTGATTTCTGTAGACAAGTCAGGGTTAATCTATTCAAGTCCTTCACTAGTTTTTCTTCATCATTACTCCATGCATTTGGGGTTTTTTTTGTAAAAGGCAACTTTGAATAGGTTTTAGTGACACATAGAATAACAGCAAACTCCTATGTATGTGTAAAGATAACATTTTCCCAAAGATTATACATGTTGTTAAACAAAGCAAGTAGAGGAAAGCAAGGCATTATTATCAACCATATATATATAAAAATAACTAAATATGTGTGTATATATATATAATTAACCATATATAATTAAATATGTATATGTATATGTGTGTATATATATACATATATACGTATACTTGTATATATGTGTGTGTGTGTATACATATATATACACACACACACACACACACACATATATATATATAAAATTAAAGCAAAGAACACAAGCTACATTTTCTGTTCTTGGGCCCAGCACTCTACCCACCTCACAAGTTTTCCTTTCCTTTCTGGATTATTATCTATCTCTCCTACCAGACTGTAACTTCCATGAGGATGAGTTCAAAGGGGACTACAGGCATGTAAACCAACATTTATCATATAATACAAACTATGCTATAAATTAGGATATATGTAATGCCATTGGGAGCACAGAGACAGTCCATTTAACCCCGGACAGATAGCCCCCCCGATGAAGTGGCATTCAAGTTGCATCTTGAAGTAGTACACTGGGGGAGGCCAGAGTACACGGAGGAAAGGAATTCTAGGGGGAAGGAATGAAATAAAGGCACAGAGGTAGGACCCTGCAGGATGTGTTCAGGCAACACACTGAGGTCAGTATAGCTAGAGGTTGGGGTACTTGAGGTGAGCAGTAAAGTGTGGAAGGTACGGGACAGAACATGAGGCCGGTAGAGCTGGGCACAATGGCTCACGCTGGTAATCCCAGCTACTCAGGAGGCTGAAGCTGGAGGATTGCTTGGGACCAAGAGTTTGAGGTCATAGTGAGCTATGATTGCACCACTGCACTCTAGCCTGAGCGACAGAGCAGAACCCCATCTCTACAAAAGAAGAAGATAGGGCCGGAAAGGTGCATTGGCATCACATTGTAAGGGCTGTTGTGTCATGCTAAAGAATTTGGACTTTAAGACTGGCAATGAGGAACCAGAAGATCGGCTTCACAGTCCATCCACTTAGGCGAAAATATTGGAACTTTTTATCATGACTTATGGGTTATTTAGTTCAACCATATCCCTGTTGTAGCTAAGAAACTGAGACTTGGTCTGGGTGTGGTGGCTCACGTCTGTAACCCTAACACTTTGGGAGGCCAACGTGGGAGGATCGCTTGAGCCGAGGAGTTTGAGACCAGCCTGGGCAACGTGATGAAACCCCGTCGCTACAAAAAATACAAAGATTAGCTGGGTGTGGTGGCATGTGCCTATAGTAACAGCTACTTGGGAGGCTGAGGCAGGAGGACTGCTTGAGCCCAAGAAGTTGAGGCTACAGTGAGCAGAGACTGTACCACTGCACTGCAGCTTGAGCCATACGGTGAAACTCTGTCTTAAAAAAAAAAAAAAAAAAAGGCTGGGCACGGTGGCTTACACCCTGTAATCCCAGCACTTTGTGGGGCCGAGGCAGGTGGATCTCCTGAGGTCAGGAGTTTGGGACCAGCCTGGCCAATGTGCTGAAACCCCATCTTTACTAAAAAATACAAAATTAGCTGAGCGTGGTGGTGGGCGCCTGTAATCTCAGTTACTCAGGAGGCTGAGGCAGGAGAATTGCTTCAACCCGAGAGGCGGAGGTTGCAGTGAGCCAAAATTCTGCCATTTCCAGCCTGGGCGACAAGAGTAAGACCCCGTCTCAAAAAAAAAAAAAAAAAAAAACTGAGGTCTGGCCACTGGTCTGTCTTCACTTTTCCCTTTTCTTCACTCATCAAGCAGTCAAGCCTCTGGGGACAGAAAATTGGCAGATTTGCAGGAGGGCCTTGGAAAGGGCAAGGAAGACTAAGGCCCCTCCTTTTCCAGAGAGTGAATGAGACCATGGCCACACTCCTGACTGTGGGCAGAGGCCTCCCCAGAAATGCAAAACTTGGACATCCCAGTGCTGACCCAAGACCCCAAATGTGCCACCTTCCTGGGTATGGTGATTATCTGGCTTGTGGTGGCCTCCTGGGAGTGGGCCAAGGACATTCTGCGGAGCGCCAGGGAATTCCCGCTATTGCACTTAACCACCCACTCAAGAGCCGATGGCAGCCAACAGGCAATGCTGCGCCATTAAGGTGTTTGTCAAGAAGCTAAGCTGGGCATTGTGGGCGATCCTGAGGGCCCTTTTTAGATTGGCTGTAAGTGAAGAAAAAAAAGAAAAGAGACAGCATTTGGAGGCAAACTGGAGCTAGTGCAGAGGGTGTAGCATGACAGAAAACGCTCTGAGAGGCAGAGAAGCTTGGCTCCATTTCTGGCTTCCTTATCAACTTGCTCTGTGATTTTGAATAAGTCATTTCCCCTCCCAGAGCTTTCTTTCTCTCTTCTGCAAAACAAGCATGTTAAATTAGATAATCTCTAAGTATTGTTGACCCATGCATTTTCTAGATACCTGAATGGTTATGCCTTCAGTATGAAATTTTACAAATTAGTTGTAATCAGGTGGGCTCAGCAGCAAGGCTGGGACCTCAGTTATATGGGTAGAGGAGGAGCAGGGTTTTGGTGGGACAAGAGATGGAGGAAACTTACACAGTGATAGGACTGATCCCTGAGGAGTCACCAGAGAGACCCAGTGACTTGCTCTGGCAGCAATAACCAAAGATGGTGGTCAGGGTGGGGAAATGGCTTATTCAAAATCACCAAGAGCCAGGCACGGTGGCTCACACCTATAATCCAGCACTTTGGGAGGCTGAGGCGGGCCAATCAGCCGAGGTCAGGAGTTTGAGATGAGCCTGGTTAACATGGTGAAACCCCGTTTCTACTAAAAACACACACAAAAATAGCTGCGTGTGGTGGCATGTGCCTGTAATCCCAGCTACTCGGGAGACTGAGGCATGAGAATCACTTGAACACAGGAGGCAGGAGTTGCAGTGAGCCAAGATCGCGCCATTACACTCCAGCTTGGGCAAGACGAGCGAAACTCCATCTCAAAAAAAAAAACACCACCACCACCACCACCAAGAGCAAGTTGGTAGGGGAGCCGGGAATGGAGCCAAGCGTCTCTGCCTTTCAGTGGGTTCTTTCCAAGGAGTATGGGAGCAGGAATAGACAATAACATTGTAAGAACACTTACTATGTGCCAGAATCTGCAAAATGCTTCATGTGCATGTGTTAGCTTCCTATTGCTGCTGTAACAAATTACCAGGAACTTATGTCTTAAAGCAACACAAACTTATTATCTTACATTTTGGAGGTCAGAAGTCCGAAATGGGTCTTACTGGACTGAAATCAAGTTACTGGAAAGGCTGCATTCCCGCTGGAGTTCTAGGAGAGGATCCTTGCCTTGCCTTTTCCAGTGTCTAGAGACCGCCTGCATCCCTTGCCTTCTGGTCGCTTCCAGCAGCAGCATTGCTATAACCTGTGTCTTCCAACACCTTCTCTGACTCAGCTCACGTGCCCGTGCCCCCGCCCCCCTCTTGTAAGGATGCTTGTGATTTCATTAGACCCACCTGAATAATCTGGGCTACTCTCCCCATCTGTACATCCTTAATGTAATCACTTCTATAAAGTCTCTTTACCGTGTAAGGTAACATATTTATAGTTTTGGGGATTAGGATGTGGATGTCTTTGAAGGCTCATTATTTTACTACCACAGTGCATCACCTGATTGAGTCCTCCTAACAACCCTTCTTTAAGCATCTGTTTAACAGATGAGGAATGTGATGCCTAGAGAAGTTAGGTCATTTGCCCAAGGGCACTCAGCTGGAAAGAGAAAAGTTAGGTAATATTTGGTATGTGGTGGCATTGTGGCTTCAAGTGAGCTGTCTTTTTAGATAGGACCCCATTCAGCTCCCAGGTGTATTGGGAATACATAGGCCTCGATGGAGAAAAAATAAAAGAGAGAATACAGTCTAACTCTCTGAGGAGGCTGTCTAAGAACTAGGCAGGGAATGAGACCCTGAAAAACAGATTAGGCTCATAGCAGTCTCAGCTTAGAACCTGAATGCCAGAGAGAGAAACTGAGGCAAAAACCCAGTAGTAAGCGTTAAGCCAACATAGCAATGGATGGCGAAGAGTGATCTGAGGCCAGCCTTCACGCCTGTATACAGTGATACAATAGTATCTCAGTGAGGGGATTGAAGCTGCTGATGGAACATTTGCTCAAGTCAGGATTGACCAAGGAGATGGGCAAGGTGAGGGACCCAGAAGTAATAGCAGATCCAAGACACAGTAGGCAGAGGCTGGCTACTGAGCCAATGCTAATAGACTTTTCTAAATGGATAACATAGTTATAAGTGACACTGAGCATAACATGTCCATTTCATCATGGTTATGGCAGGCCCTGTGCTAGCTGTTGGGGCGGCAATGATGGGGAGGACATGTATGCATTTTATAGTCAAGAGGAAGAGACAGATAATTCAACATGTGGTTACAATACAATGTGATAAGAATTGTGGGCCAGGTGAGGTGGCTCACACCTGTAATCCCAGTGCTTTGGGAGACCCAGACAGGTGGATCACAAGGTAAGGAGTTTGAAACCAGCCTGGCCAACATGGTGAAACCCCGTCTCTGCTAAAAATACAAAAACATTAGCTGGGCATGGTGGCAGGCACCTATAATCCCAGCTACTCAGGAAGCTGAGACAGGAGAATCGCTTGAACCTGGGAGGCGGAGGCTGCAGTGAGCTGAGATTGTGTTACTGTACTCCAGCCTGGCAACAGAGTAAGACTCCATCTCAACCCCAAAGAGAGAGGAGGGGAGAGAGAATAGAAGGAACAATGCATGTAAGGGCCTGGTGGAACTAGAACTCACTAGAACACAGAGCACTAGGTGGAGAAAGATAAAAGGGATTGCAGAGGGAGTCAGGGGCCAAATCATAAAGGCTGCTGACAACAGAGATGGAAAGGCCTTCAAGCCATCTCAGGGTGTTCACAGGGATTGCATTCACACTTACTGTCCCCTCTTCCTGGAACACTCTTTCCTAGTAGCCACAGGGCCCACTGCCTCACCTCCTTCAGATCTCTCGCTTACATGTCACCTCCTCAAAGAGATTGTCCCTGATCACCCTCTATAAATAGCTGTCCCATCACGGTCCATCTCTCCAACCTGCTCTGTTCTTCACAGCACTTATTCCCACATGGTTCTTCCACTAGACCGTAACTGCTAGAAAGGAGCTAGAACGCTGTTCTGAGTTTTTTTGTTTTTGTTTTAGACACGGTCTCATTCTGTCACCCACAGCCCACTGCAGCCTCCAACTCCTGGGCTCCAGGATCTTCCTGCCAGAGTCTCCAGAGTAGCCAGAGCTATAGGGGTGTGTCACCATGCCTGGCTAATTTTTTCAATTTTTTGGGTAGAGAGGCATCTTGCTATGTTGGCCAGGCTGGGATTAGAATGTTTTTGTTGGCTCTCGTAGCTGTAGCGCACTGTACCTGGTACATAGTAGGTCCTCAGTAAGTATTTATTTAATGCATGGACAGAAATAAACATTTGATGTTGAGGAGGTAGGACCAATAGTTCTTTGGTAAAAGACTAGAGTGCTATGGCTCACGCCTGTAATCCCAGCACTTCATGGGGCCAACACAGGCGTATCACTTGAGCCTAGGAGTTCAAGACCAGCCCTAACAACACAGTGAGACTTCATCTCTACAAAAAAAAAAAAAAACCAAAAAAAACACTTTTTTAAAAATTAGCCAGGTGTGGTGGCAAATGCCTGTAGTCCCAGCTACTCAGGAGGCTGATGTGGGAGGATCGCTTGAGCCCAGAAGTTCAAGCCTGCAGTGAGCCAGGGCTGAGAGTGAGACTCTATCTCAAAAACAAACAAACAAACAAAAAAACTGGATGTGGGCAGTGAAGGATTGGAAAGAGTCGTGGGACATATGAGGCTGCTGATTTGGACACCTGGGTAGCTGATGGTGCCACACCCTGACATAGCACAGGAGTATTGTGCTCACTTTATCTGAGATAAGACATTGCACTCCAGCCTGGCCAACATGGTGAGACCCTGTCTCTACTAAAAATACACAAAATTAGCCGTGGTGGCACAAGTGTGTAATCCCAGCTACTCCGGAGGCTGAGGCAGGAGAATCACTTGAACCCAGGAGGCAGAGGTAGCAGTGAGCCGAGACTGCGCCACAGCACTCCAGCCTGGGCGACAGAGCGAGACTCCATCTCAAAAAAAAAAATTGTAATAAGGAGACAGGAGTGTCTCCTTACTCCTGTCTCTTTCCTGTACCTCCAGGAGTGTGAGATATAGGAAGTCCTGGGAAAGGGAGGGGCTGCCTGTCCAATACTCTGACCATATGGAATGCCGCTTCTTAGCTTTAGGGCTCTGAATACAGTCACCCCTTGATATCCGCAAGGGGTTGGTTCCTAGACTCTCTCAGATACCAAAATCCGTGGATGCTCAAGTCCCTTATAGCCTGCCATATCCGCAAGATAGCCATGGATATGGAGGGCCAACTGTAATGAAAACCTCTTTGAACCTGTTTCTTCATCTGCAAATTGGAGGTCATAATTCCTACCTCATGGAGTTGCTGCATTTTAGGGTGCTTAGCACAATAGAGTGCCTGTGCCGGGAACATAGTGGGCATTCTAAAGACGGTAGTTAGTATCATTGTTATTACACTCAGAACATCTCTGACTGTTCAAAATTTGTTGTTGTTTTTTTCCCCAGGGAATAGACCTGTTTATGAGCCTCCAAAAAAAAAAAAGCAAAGTAAACAAAACCTTGAACATGTGTTTAAAACTCAGGGATATCTTTGGGGTCACAGGGCCTGTAATTTCTTTTTCTTTTTTTTAATTTATTTTATTTTAAGTTCTGGGATACATGTGCTGAACATGCAGGTTTGTTACATAGGTGTATATATGCCATGGTGGTTTGCTGCACCTGTCAACCCATCATCTAGGTTTTAAGCCCCACATCCATTAGGTTATTTGTCCTAATGCTCTCCCTTCCTTAGCCCCCCACCCCCGACAGGCCCCCGGTGTGTGATGTTCCCCTCCCTGTGTCCCTGTGTTCTCATTGTTCAACTCGCACTGAGTTTGATTTTCTGTTCCTGTGTTAGTTTGCTGAGGATGATGGTTTCCAGCTTTATCTATGTCCCTGAAAAGGACATGAACTCATTCTTTTTGGTGGCTGCATAGTATTCCATGGTGTACACATGCCACATTTTCTTTATCTAGTCTATCATTGATGGGCATTTGGGTTGGTTCCAAGTCTTTGCTATTGTAAATAGTGCTGCAAGAAACATACATGTGCATGTGTCTTTATAGTAGAATGATAAAAGTTGTTTCTTATAATGAGTCAAGATCTCTGTCCTATAATCTTTCATTCTGGTCTCAGTTTTGCCCTCTATACCAACCAGAATGTTCTCCCTCACGCGCATCTCCTCCTTAATGCAGTCTCCCTTCTTCAGCCGACACACCCCTCGTCTGTCCTCCCAGGACGTGGTTCCCGGTCCTCTTACTCTCTTGACCATGCTCCCTTAATCAAGCTCCAGTTTGTCACAGTCCCTCTGCATATAAAACCTCCAGAACTCTCCCATGCACGCTGAGGCCAGTGCCTGGCTCCTGTTGCTCACCTCATCACCTTAGATTATGACCTCAGTTGCCCAAACTCTTCCATGGGGGTCTTTTATTCTTTCTTCTTCATTCTAGCCCCTGCTTCCAAATGTGACTTCTTCCTTCCTGGTCCTTATTACCTCTGGCCTTTCTGATAATACCTCCTAGCCCCTTCACTTCTGATCAAACACCTAATTCTGATCATTTTCACCACTCCTTCTCCAGGCCCATGTGTTCTGGTTCATGCTGCCGCTAAGGTGTGATGCTCCCAAATCTGCCCTGGAGGCCTCACTGTTTTAAATGACCCACCTTCTCTCTCCTTCCCCATGGTCATCTCTGTTTCCAGGAGCACTTGTCAGCACTGCCAGAGATCTGCCTCTTGCCACCCCCATTGCCACTTCTAATCTCACCACCACCTCTGCTGTCTGCCACTCTCTTTCCTCTTTTTTCTCCTTGGTACTCTCTGCTCTCTCCTTTCACTGCCGCCACTCCTGGACTTCTCGGCTTTGGCTTCTCAGGAACCCAACTCCTGCCTTCTGGCCGGCAGACCAGTCATACTGTGTTGCCTATGATCTATACGTCTTTGGCTCAGCCCAGCTGTTTTGGTCTCTGCTTGCACCCTGAGATTTTTCCCACTTTCCTCTGGGTTTACACGTCTTCCCGCACTTTAAGGGTGACAGACATCTTAAGAGTTGGCTAACTGAGCGGTAAAGGTTAGACTTCTGACGTGGCTGGTGATTGATTAATGGATATAGGTGTAAAAAGATAAAAGCAAGGTCATTCTGTCTAAAAGTGAATGAGACTTTTTTCCTTTAGTGGATTTTGTCTTTTTTTCAAATGGAGCCTATTGCCTCATCAAGCAAGGAAGTCAAACCACAATAGATTGAATTTCAGCAAGTGTGTTTTGAAACTTCTAATAGACACCAGGAATTGTGCTTGGTGCTTTCATGTGTATTACTTATTAAATCTTCCCAAGATGAAATCCCTTCCTTGATATCTGGACAGTGCCTGCTAGATCAACTGTTCATTCATTCATGAACTCAGTGATTACTTCTTGTGTCAGACACTGTGCTAAATACTATAACAGATACAAAAATAAATATGACACCATCTCTGTTCTCCAGGAACTGAATCTAGTGGGAAAAACAGACATATCCATGACTGGGTGTGCTACATTGTGGTAGTTGTGGAGTAAAGAGGGCACCCACTATCTACGACAGGGAGGGCAAAGGAAAGTTTAACAAAGGAGGTGGTATTTGAGCTAGACCTTGAAGGATGAGTAGGAGTTTACTAATATGCATAGAGAGAATGGGCTTTGGAGGCAGCAGAAACAGCCAGGAACTGAGGAAGGGCAGAGAGTGCTTTGGAGTTGCTATGACCGGTATGTAGAACCCTTGCGGTAGCCTCAGAGTTCTGCCCAGAGAAGGCAGAAGATTGTCTGGGTTGCAGAGCAAGTGAGTGGCAGAGACAGGATTAAGCAGCATGAATTGGAATTGTCTGAGCCCTGATTCATCTTCCTTAGCCTCCTACTCTCTAATACACACATGCACACACACGCACACACGCATGCACACACGCGCGCACATACACACACACATGCACACACTACCAGTCCAATCTCATGCTCTGTTCCCTGGTTTAGATGCTATCATGTGACTGCCCCCACCCCATTTCCCCTCCTAGGAGTCTGCCCCTGGGCTCTGAGGATTGTCCCCAGAGAACCTGGGAGGGAAACAGAGCCTAGAGAATTTTAGAGAATACACTAACACTGGCCCACCCCACCATGTGTCTGATCCATTCCAGTGTTTAGTCCTGACCCAGACATTTGCCTATATGATCTGAGTCCGGAGATCCTAACTCCTGATGTTGCCGGGATAGGGTCTGTCATGTTAATAACGGATCCCAATGGGTTGTGAGATGCTCCTTGCTTGAGTATCCCAGAAAAGGAGCTGCGTAAACCAGGTTGCCAGCTCTTTACTTAGGAGGAACTACTTTTAATTCCCCAGAGCACTGGAACGCTAGAGTGGGCTTATGCCGAAGGCCCCTGTTCCTTACCTCCTACCATAAGCAGAATGAGGATTTTTAAACTCCATGTTAGCTTCAAGGTAGATGCTCAAAAAAGACTCCGTTGACTGACTGGCTTGTCAGTAGTTATCTGTTCAGAGGTCTCTAGCTATTTTACAAATGCCGTAATTCATCTTAGTCACATTTTTGGAGAACTAATAGAGTCCGTTGGCAGATAGGGAGGCATTGAATGTATTTTAGATTTGTACCACACCTCTTTTAGGGATGACTTGAGGCAGCTTACAGATTAAAACATAATGTCCTGTGGCACTACGCCTATAATTCCAGCACTTAGGGAGGCTGAGGTGGGCAGATCTCCTGAGGTCAGGACTTCAAGACCAGCCTGGCCAGCATGGTAAAACCCCATCCCTACTAAAAATACAAAAATTATCCAGGCTTGGTGGCACATACCTATAATCCCAGCTACTCGGGAGACTGAGACAGAATCATTTGAACCAGGAGGCAGAGTTGGCAGTGAGCTGAGATCACACCACTGCACTCCTGCCTGGGCAACAGAGTGAGACTCTGTCTCAAAAGAAAATAAAGAAGAAAAATAAAAATTTTTTAAAAACCCATAATGTCTTTATATAAGTCTTTTAAGAATGAAACATAACTTGGTGGTCTGAAGGATGAAAAAAGTAATGGTTACTTCCAAACATCCCCATGCTCAACACATAAGCTATAAATTTGGTTGAAAGGTTCCTGGGAGAAAGACAAAAAGGGAAACGCATTGGGTTATCCAGTGTTCCTTTTCTTATACCTTAAAGTATAGAGAATCTCCTAGAGAGAAAGCATTTTCTTCAAGCTAAAGCCTAATAGAAAGTGATTGTGTTTGGTCCTAGGAAAGTTGAGTGAGAGGGTGAAGAGTATGTAATTCCATTTCGCCGTTGTTTCTCTGCATCCACTCAGCACCAGCCCCTCTGCAGTGTTCCCAGTCTTCTGGGAGATGCTGTCATGTCCATAAGTCACCCAAGGGAAAGTAGACTTGACTGGAAAAGATGAACTGACCTCCATAGGACCCACAAGAACTGGCCTTTGGTCCAGGGAGCCATGGGAGGGCAGGATGGCTAGATTTCAAAAAGCAGGAGTCAAATAGCCAGGCACGGTGGCTCACACCTGCAATCCCAGCACTTTGGGAGGCTGAGGCGGGTGGATCACCGAGGTTTGGGGTTCACTAAGGCTACACCAGCTTGACCATCATGGAGAAACCCTGTCTCTACTAAAAATACAAAATTAGCCGGGCATGGTGGCACATGCCTGCAATCCCAGCTACTCAGGAAGCTGAGGCAGGAGAATCGCCTGAACCTGGGAGGTGGAGGTTGCAGTGAGCTGAGATCTTGCCATTGCACCCCAGCCTGGGCAACAAGAGCGAGACTCTCTCTCAAAATATATATATACATATATACAAAAATTAGCCTGTAATCCCAGCTACTCAGGAGGCTGAGGCAGGAGAATTGCTTGAACCTGGGGGTGCATGGGTGAGGGCAGAAGTTGCAGTGAGCCGAGATTAAGCTAGTGCACTCTAGCTTGGGCAACAGAGCCAGACTCCATCTCAAAAAAAAAAAAAAAAAATCTGCTGAGAATATGAGAATGTGCCATGCTCTCCCACATTTCCAGGCAATTGCATATGCTGTATGCTTCAAGGCTCAGTTTAAATCCCATCTCTACCTAGAAGCCATCCTGGAGTTCCCCTTTCTCTGTGCTGCCCCCTCCCCACCATGGATAAGACACCCTTCTTTTGTTCTCCCTTAGAACTCTGTGCACACCTGCTTTTTAGCATTGTATTTTTATTGCGGGTTTACTTGTCAATCTCTGTGTTCCTTACACAATGCCTAGCTGGTAGTAAGTGCTCAGTTAATGGTTTTTGAATGCACATAATGAGCAGCCACTGTGTCCAGCACTGTCCTGGGCAATGGATGAGTAA
This sequence comes from Sapajus apella, assembly GCF_009761245.1. NCBI lineage: Eukaryota > Metazoa > Chordata > Mammalia > Primates > Cebidae > Sapajus > Sapajus apella. The sequence goes on along the minus strand of NW_022436973.1, from coordinate 8,093,073 downwards.
GCTACCGCCCCTTCCCTTAAGGAGGTTAAAGTCTGGAGGAGACTGATATGTAAAGTAATGATTTGAGACTAATCTTATAATATCTATAATAGGGGAATTCGGGGAGCACAGAAAAGGGAGAAAATAACTGATACTGACAAGTCAGGAAAGTCTTTCAGAGCTAGTAATTTATGGGCTGAACCTTAAAATATGAAAATTTTTTGCCATACTGAGAAGAATATTAGGCAGAGGGGAAAACATGTACTAATACAAAGGCAGGAAAGAGAATCAATATTTAGGGAACTGCAAGTATTGGCATTCTGTGCCATAATTTGGAATGAAAACCACGTTTTAGATCCGATTGTGAGAGACAGAAGCTGTTACCGTGTTATGCATGTTTCAAGCCTTTATTATTCTGACAATTTTGCTTTTATCATCAGATGGATTTTATCACAAGGCAGTAAAGATGTTATAGTCACCTTCGGTGAAGCAAATAATAACTTATTTATAGTTTCTGGTCTGCTGCCTTCTGAAAACTGTTTCATTTGACTTATAATAAAAGACACATCCATAATTAGCCTGTTCATATAGACACATGAAACAAAAGCTTTAGCTAGGAAGGGAAGAATGCCATTTCCGCAGCCTTCTTTCTCTTCAGTGGCTTACTTGGCGTTCAGGATGATCCTCTGAGGATGGGAGACGGGGTTATCTAGCTTTGAGCCCAGCACGTAGCTCCTGGAAGTGCATGTGGGCTCAACAAATGCACAGATGTTTTCCTCATTTTCCAGCTGATGCCACAGATATTTCCTGGTGCTCTTGTGTCCCTGGGTCTCCATCCCCTCATGCTTTTGGGTGGGAATAATCTTTTTTTTTTTTAAATGAAGTTTCTCTCTTGTTGCCCAAGCTGGAGTGTAATGGCATGATCTCTGCTCACTGCAACCTCCGCCTCCTGGGATCAAGTGATTCTCCTGCCTCAACCTCCCGAATAGCTGAGATTATAGGTGCCCACCACCACGCCAGGTTAATTTTTTGTGTTTTAGCAGAGATGGGGTTTCACCATGTTGGTCAGGCTGATCTCAAACACCTGACCTCAAGTGAGCCACCTTTCTCGGCCTCCCAAAGTGCTGAGATTACAGGTGTGAGCTGCCACACCCAGCTGGGAACAATCTTTGCTTGCTGTCCTTCAGAATCATTGCTTGTTTGAGCTCCTTCACCCAAGCCTCTTTTGATTATCTTGCCCTTTTAATGATTTTCTCCTCTTTAAAAAAATTACTCCATGCATAAAACATAGAAAACAGGAAAGCACAAAAAACAAGTGCCCCGTGATACTATAACCAAAGGGTACTCAGTCAATTCTTTTTTATTAAAAAAAAAAAGGACATTATTTCAGGCTTTAGAAACATTTTCAAGAACAGGACAATTTCTCTAAATATTTATTTACTTACTTCTTTTAGAGATGAGGTCTCACTCTGTCGCCCAGGCTGGAGTATAGTGGCATTATCACAGCTCACTGCAACCTCTTACCCCGGGCTCAAGCGATCCTCCCACCTCAGCCTCCCACGTAGCTAGGACCATGGGTGCACACCAGCATGCAAAAATAATGTTTAACTTTTTTGTAGAGATGGGATCTTGATATGTTGCCCAGGCTGGTCTCGAACTCCTGGCTTCAAGCCATCCTCTCACCTCAGCCTCTCAAAGCACTGGGATTACAGGCCTGAGCCACCACACCCAGCCAACAAAGAATTCTTGAATGCCCCTCACCCAAATTCCCCAAATGTTAACATCAAACTATACTTACTTTATCTCTCTCTCTCTTCTATCTCTGTCTCTCTATATATACATATGTATATATAGAGAGACATATATGTATATATCTTTTTTTTTTTTTTTTAAACAGAGTCTTGCTCTGTCACCCAGGCTGGATGGCACTGGCGTGATCTCAGCTAACTGCAGTCTCTGCCTCCTGGGTTCAGTTATTCTCCTGCCTCAGCCTCCTAAGTAGCTGAAATTGCAGACATGTGCCACCACACCCAACTAATTTTTGTATTTTTGGTAGAGACAGAGTTTCATCATGTTGGCCAAGCTGGTGTCAAACTCCTGACCTCAGGTGATCCTCCTGCCTCAGCCTCCCAAAGTACTGAGATTTTAGGCGTGAACCACCGCGTCTGGCCATATAGGTATATTTCTGAACCCATTTCAGAATAATTTGCTAGCCAATTGTCACCTGGGCCGATGAAAAAAGAAAAAAAATAAGTTGCAGATATTGTGCACTCTTATGTCAGCCTCAATACTTCAGTGTGTAGTTCCTAAAACTCAGGAATTCTACATAAACATTAATTTTTATATGTGCCTTTCTATATTTTTTCTATGCACATATTTATTTATATTTAAATAAGATCATGCATTGTTTTATTTATATTTCTTTATAGTGGCTTGCTTTTCACAGCAAGTTAGCAATAAATATTGTATATAATCTCCTGCCAATAAATATTCTACAACATGATTTGTTGTCAGGCTTTGACAGTAGACACAATGGGTTTCTGGGTGATACAACTCTGCATCACAGAATTAACTGAGCTGTGCTTTTTTGTGTCTAGTCCAATATCAGTGGAAAGCACTGAATAAATGAGTAAAGAGGCAGGGCAGGGGAAAACTCTGAATTCAAATTTAGTCTTTATTCTGTTGCCAGTAGAAAACCAATGAAACTTTTCTAGCAGGAGAGTAAGCCAGTGAAAGCTGCTTTATGGAGATCAATTTGACAGCGTCTGCAGGATGGAGTGAAGGAAGACGAGCTCAGAGCATGAGTCCATAGGTCACTAGGGTAAAGTGATCCCTGGTTTTAAGAGCACAGCTCTGCCCAGGTAGAGCAGAGCCTTTCCCAGCATAATGCATCCTTTTCTCTTACGTGTCTTTCAGAACTGGTTAAAGTCATATGGCTATCTGCTTCCCTATGACTCACGGGCATCTGCGTTGCACTCAGGGAAGGCCTTGCAGTCAGCAGTCTCCACTATGCAGCAGTTTTATGGGATCCCAGTCACCGGTGTGTTGGATCAGACAACGATCGAGTAAGATTTGCGCAGGACATTGTGCCTTTGAACTTCCTGGACTTACATTTGGGTTCACATTTGTGATGGCCTGTGTCCACCCCATGCCCATCCTCCCTTGTCTTTCATTCCTGCAGGGCCATTCTGGGAGAGAAAACCCCAAAGTGCCCTTCCCGATGTGAGTGGGAAGGGATGGAATGCGAGTCCAGCCCTTCCATTAACTTGCCATGTGAACTTGGAGACAAGTTGCTTAACCCTTCTGGACCTCAGTTTCCTTATCAGGACAATGAGGGGCTGGGTTAAAGATGGGCTCTTTGGGTCATGCTCTGGAGTTCCCTGCAATGCACACATTTCACAGGATACAGAAAACTCTCGAATGATAATTAGTTGGCTCCACTTTTTCCATTTCCCAAACATTTGCTGGGTGCCTGCATGTGCCTGTTATCCGGCCCTCCAGAGGCTCACCATTTAGCAACAAATATAGTCGTCTAGCCATACCAGTCTAGAGCTCAGAAGGAAACACCGAGTTTTGGGGAGACACTTAGAAGGTAGAAACACTTAGAAGGTAGAAAAAGTCATGAGGATGGTCACAATCACTCAAGGAGAATATAAAGATTCATGGGCAGGGTGCTAGGGATGGAACCCCACAAAGCCAGCCAAGAAGGGGAGCTGGAGAGGAGGAAGCCTGATGTGATGATGTGAAGCAGTGTTATGATGTCACACGGTGTGCAGTGTCAGTGGGGCCAGCCGCTGCAGAGCTGTCCAACAAGAGCATGGCTGAAAGTCGTCAGCAGGGTTTAGTGACAAAAAGGTTGTTGCTAACCTCAGCAGAATGGTAGAGATGAAGTCAGATTGAAGTGGGAAGAAGCAGAAGTGAAGAATAAAAGTGGCAAGTAGAGGGAAAACATTTAAGAACCTTGACAGGGAGGTAGGAATAAATGGGTAGCAGCTAGAAAGGATGAAGTTTTGTTTTTTTGGTTAAGATGGGAGAGAGTTGACAGGCTTAAACTTGCTTAAGAAAGCTATGAGAGCTGTTTAAGGAGAGCCATTCACATCACTAAAGCATGGAAAAGAGCAGGAGGGAGTTTCCTAAGGAGGTGGGAAGGGAGGGAAGCCTGAGGCAGGTGGAAGGAGCTAGCAGGGCTGGGTGAGGATGCCGGGGAGTTGGTGCCGGGAGGAACAGGAAATGCACCCAGTTGTGGATCAAGGATCAATTTCAGGTAAGTCACTCCTGGACAGAATCATCTCTCTGGGTCTCAGTGTGTTCATTTGCAAAGGGGAGTGTTGGATTATGGCTCTAAATTTTAGATGCCACTTTTTTTTTTTTTTTTATGAGATGGAGTCTCGCTCTGTCTCCCAGGCTGGAGGTCAGTGGCGTGATCTCATGATCAGAGGCGACCTTTGCTTCCAGGGTTCAAGTGATTCTCGTGCCTCAGCCTCCCAAGTGGCTGGGATTACAGGCACACACAACCACGCCTGGTGAATGTTTTTGTATTTTTAGTAGAAATGGGCTTTCACCATGTTGGCCAGGCTGGTCTCCCAACTCCTGACCTCAGGTGATCCGCCCACGTTGGCCTCCCAAAGTGCTAGGATTATAGGCGGGAGCCACCACGCCCAACCTAGATTCCATTATTTTAAGCATCTAAGCTTTTAAAACTTGGTGAGTCTGGGTTTTAGGATCCTAAAATTCTGTGTGAACATTTCCCATTCCTAGGATTCTCTGATTATAAGAGTGTGAACTTCTTGTGATGCTGTGAATACCGTGAACTCCTTGGCCCTGTGGCCTCCAGAGTGGGCTAAAGACAGCCCTGGTTAAAGGCCAGCTGCCTTTCAAAGGGGAGGTTGTTTTGAGGGCTTTGCACAGGCCTCATGGCAGTGCATCCTGGGGCAGGAGCTCTGGCATCTCTGCTGCGGCACCACCTGGCCTCAGGTTTTACTCTGTTCCAAAAAGCCCCAGGCCTGTTGGATGGTGCTCAGAGAGTGGCAGGTGGACAGTGAAAGGAGAAGGCAGAAGGAACGATCGAGGGAAAAGGATGGCCTTTTCTGCTTGCAGTTGTGCCCACACCTCCTTGTATGAAGGCGGGGGAGTTGTGTTCTGGAAGCAGGGGAAGGAGGAAGCAAATCACACTTATTAACCCAAGACCTGAGTTGGGAAGCGTTCGGGGTAGAATATGGAGACCTGAGTTGCAGCTCTAGCTCTGTGACCTTGGGCAATGGCTGCCTTTCCTCCCCTAGGTGCCTTCCAGCTCTAACTTAGCCAGAGGTGGTTCTTGGTTCTCATCCCAGGGACTGTTAATGAAAGGAAGTTAGATTAGCCATTTAAAGTACTGTGTTGTTGGCCGGGCGTGGTGGCTCACATCTGTAATCCCAGCACTTTGGGAGGCCAAGGTGGGGGGATCACAATGTCAGGAGTTCAAGACCAGCCTGCCCAACGTGGTGAAACCCCATCTCTACTAAAAATACAAAAATTAGCCGGGCATAGTGGCACACGCCTGTAATTCCAGGTACTTGGGAGGCTGAGGCAGGGGAATCACTTGAACTCGGAAGGTGGAGGTTGTGGTGAGCCAAGATCGTGCCACTGCGCTCCAGCCTGGGCAACAGAGTGAGACTCCATCTCAAAATAAATAAATAAATAAATAAAGTACTATGTTGGAGAGTCTACCCTGGGTAATGTCACACATCTGTTCATTCACTCATTCATTTGTTCAACAACATGTAGTTCCTCTAGCTCAGCCTTGTGTAAGCACTGACAGAAAAAAAGAAAAGCTCCAGGCTTTGTTAAATTGCATTAATTAATAGTTCATTTTTTCATTCAACTAAGTTCCAGTCCTGCCTTGCTGATATCTATGTTTTGCAAGGTACTGGATTTATCTGTGGATCTTTTCTCTCATCCGGCTACCTCACAGTGTTGTTTTGAGAATCAAACTTTTTTTTTCTTTTTTTTGAGACAAGGCTCGCCCAGGCTGGAGTGTAGTGATGCGATCTTGGCTCACTGTAGCCTCAACTTTCCAAGCTCAGGTGATCCTCCCACCTCAGCCTCCCTAGTAACTGAGACTACAGGAATATGCTACCATGCCTGGCCAACTTTTTGCATTTTTAATAGAGATAGGGTTTTGCCATGTTGCCCAGACTGGTCACAATTTCCTAGGCTCAAGCAATCTGCCTGCCTCAGCTTCCCAAAGTGCTAGAATTATAGGTGTGAGCCACCGCACCTGGCCAAGAATCAAATGTTTTAAAAGAATGTGCCGGGCACAGTGGCTCATGCCTGTAATCCCAGCATTTCGGGGAGGCCAAAGCGGGTGGATCACTTGAGGTTCAGAGTTTGAGACCAGCCTGGCCAACATGGTGAAACCCTGTCTCTACTAAAAATACAAAAATTAGCTGGGCGTGGTGGTGCTGCATGCCTGTAATGCCACCTACTACTCAGGAGGCTGAGGCAGGAGAATTGTATGAACTGGGGAGGCAGAGGTTGCAGTGAGCCAAGATCACACCACTACACTCCAGCCTGGGCAACAGAGCAAGACTCCGTCTTGGAAAAAAGAAAAGAAAAGAAAAGAAAAGAAATCCCCAAACTTGGGTCATTTATAAAGAAAAGAAGTTTAATTGGCTCAGGGTTCCACAGGCTTTACAGGAAGCATGGCTGGGGATGCCTCAGGACACTTTCAATCATAGCAGAAGGCAAAGGGGAAGCAAGCACATCTTCACATGGCAGGAGGAAGGGTAAGAAGGGCAAAGTGCTACACACTGTTAACCAACCAGATCTCATGAGAACTCACTATTATCACAAGAACAGCAAGGGAGAAGTCCGCCCCCATGGTCCAATCACCTCCCACCAGGCCCCGCCTCCAACACTGGGGATTACAATTTGACAGGAGATTGGGGCAGGGACACAAATCAAAACTATATCACCTGCTATAAAGCAGATATCAGGATTTACATAATTTCAGGCACTGGGCTACCTTCTGGGGACATAATGATGAACAGGACATAGTTCCTGTCCTCAATTTACCGTTTATTAGAGGAAACAGACCAATAGATTTTAAATCACAACACAATATATAAGTGCTGCAGAGAATTATGTTCCACATCCCACAGTTGTTTAGCCACTTCATTTTTTTTTTCTCTCTGAGACAGCGTTTCACTCTTGTTGCCCAGACTGGAGTGCAATGGCATGATCTTGGCTCACTGCAACCTCCGCCTCCCAGGTTCAAGCAATTCTCCTGCCTCAGTCTCCCAAGTAGCTGGGATTACAGGTGTCCGCCACCACATCCAGCTCATTTTTTTGTATTTGTAGTAGAGACGGGGTTTCACCATGTTGGCCAGGCTGGTCTCGAACTCCTGACCTCAGGTGATCCACCTGCCTCAGCCTCCCAGAGTGCTGGGATTACAGGCGTGAGCACCGCACCCAGCCTGTTTAGCCACTTCTTGAACAAGTCTAGTGAAAGAGAATTTGCTGTCTTCCATGCTATGCCATTTCTACTGTTGGATAGTTCTGATTCATTCATTCCATCAGTTAGTCAACAATAATTATTGAGCCCCTTCTATGTCAGGTACTGTGCCAGCCCTGGGGATACCAGCAAAGTTCCTGTCCTTAGAATTCGGGGAAAGAGACAAAGAATAAATAAGAAAGCAAATGCATAATCTAAGTTCACGAGTGATAAATCCTGTGAATAAACATTAAGCAAGATAAGCAGATAGCAGTGGACTGGGGACAGGGAAACTATTTTAGATAGAGAGGATGAGGAAGTCCTCTCTGAAGGGGTAATATTTGAGCAGAGACTTTAATGAAGTAAGGAAACAAAGCACATGCAAAAGAAGAGTGTTGCAAGTAGAGGGAACAGCAATGCAAAGACCCTGGCATGGGAATAGGCTTAGCATGATTCAAGGAACAGCAGGAAGGTTGCCATGACTGGAGCAAAGGATATAAGGGGAAAAGGGTGATGATGTTCTTGGACAGGTATGCAGGGGCTGGATCACGTGGAGTTTTGTGGGCCAGGATGACGGAGTCTCGCTCTGTTGCCCAGGCTGGAGTGCAGTGGCTCGATCTCAGCTCACTGCAACCTCCATCTCTCAGGTTCAAGCAATTCTCCTGCCTCAGCCTCCTGAGTAGCTGGGATTACAGGTGTGAGCCACTGCAGCTGGATAATTTTTTTTTTTTTTGTATTTTTAGTAGAGATGGGGTTTCACCATGCTGGCCAAGCTGGTCTTGAACTCCTGACCTCAGGTGATCCACACACCTCGGTCTCCCAAAGTGCTGGGATTATAGACGTGAGCCACCATGCCCAGCTAAAGAGTTTGAATTTTATTCTGGGTGTTCAGGGAAGTCGTTGGAGGCTCTTAACCTGGGCATGCTGTGCTCTGATTGCATTTACAGAGCATTTTCACATGTACTTCGTCCCTGAAGACTCACCGCCACCTAAGAACGACAAGAACTATAGTTCTCATGTTGCAGATGAGGAAACTGAGGCTCACAGTGGTTCCGTCACTTGCCTGGGGGGGTCCTAGGACTAGCGGTGGAGCTGAAACTTATGTATTAAGCCCATGTATTCTGATTCTCAGTCTTTATACAGCTGTGTTTCCTCATATGATTGTAAGTGCATGAATTAATGAATTAATCACTCAATCATGTTCCTGTTGGGGTCCATCTGAGCCAGGGTCCCAGAGTGTAGGTTGAGAATAAACATTGCTTTCCAGACTGGAGCTGGGGAATATGCAATCCCTTCCTACAGTGTTCAGTGGCCACAGTGCATATGGATATGTGTGTGTGTCCTTTCTCTGCCCAGGTGGATGAAGAAACCCCGATGTGGTGTCCCTGATCATCCCCACCTAAGCCGTAGGCGGAGAAACAAGCGCTATGCCCTGACTGGACAGAAGTGGAGGCAAAAACACATCACCTACAGGTGCTTGGACTCCCTCTCTTCCTCCCTGGCTTTGGTGCCACCCTCACTCTGTTTTTCCTGGTCTGAGTTTCAAAGGCTTACGATGTAGGTGGGCCTGGGGATGAGGCTCACAATATACGCCAAGGGCCAGGCATGTGGGCACCGGCACCAGGTGCTGAGAGCCTGTGACTTTGTCCTCCTTGTGGCTTCCACAGGATGCTGTGACTCCAACCTCAGGTTTATTTGGTCCTCTGGGGGCTCCCAGTTGTGTTCTGTTTAGATGCCTGTAGTTTTTAAGTTACAGAAAGTGGGGTATAAATGGTTTAGTAACTTTCAGCTGTGATAAAGAACCATAGCTTGCAATGAGCTGTGATCACGCCACTGCACTGCAGCCTGGGTGACAGAGTGAGACTCTGTCTCCAAAACAAAACGAAAACCACAAAACAAAACACACAAAACCATGGCTTAATTCATTCTCCTTATTACTGCCTGCCAAACCCCATTCCCTCTGATATGGATCCTTCCACCCCAAAATCCACCTGATGGACTTCACCTGAGATTCCCAACACAGAGTTCCAGTTGTGTCTTAAGGAGTATAAAGAACTGGGACCTGAATCATAACCATGTCATCCTTGATTCTCTGGGAGAACCAAGGGCAGAGCAGGATTCGTCTCCAAGTCAGACTAGTGGCCCAAGAACAGAGATGATGATGCAGCCCATCACAGCAGACTCGGCACCAGAGTGGGGCTGGGGCAAGGGCCAGGCACTGGGAAGGCTCAGGTGGGTGCTGCCTGGCACTTCTCAAGGCTCTCCTGTCATCTCAGGTGGATCCCTTGGATGTAGAGGCAGGATCTAAGACAGAGATCCTTAGAGTTGAACTAAGGGCTCTCCTGCTGACAAGTGCTCCCTACAGAAAGGGATTTTTTTTTTTTTTTTTTGCAGAAATCTGACAAGAGAAGGGAGCTTAAGAATCTGGGTTAGAAGCTGAATAGACCCTTGGGTCTTTTGAAGGGGGAGAGTGGACCAAGAGAAAGAAGCATTGGGTTCTAACCTAACGCTGACCTTAACTTCTATCACTCAGCCTCTCTGGGCCTTGGTTCCCTTACATATGGAGTAGCTAGAATAATCCATGCCCCAATATGAACACAGTAACACTAAATAGCCAAATCTGTAATGGATTAAATCAGATACCAGCCAGCTTCTAGGTAGACAAGCAGTAGTTGGTGCCAAAGTTTCTTTGTTTGTTTGTTTTTTTGAGACAGTCTCACTCTTGTCCCCAGGCTGGAATGCAATAACACGATCCTGCCGGGCGCGGTGGCTCAAGCCTGTAATCCCAGCACTTTGGGAGGCAGAGGCGGGTGGATCACGAGGTCAAGAGATCGAGACCATCCTGGTCAACACGGTGAAACCCCGTCTCTACTAAAAATACAAAAAATTAGCTGGGCATGGTGGTGTGTGTCTGTAATCCCAGCTACTCAGGAGGCTGAGGCAGGAGAATTGCCTGAACCCAGGAGGTGGAGGTTGCGGTGAGCTGAGATCGCGCCATTGCACTCCAACCTGGGTAACATGAGTGAAACTCCGTCTCAAAAAAAAAAAAAAAAAAAAAAAATAGCACAATCCTGGCTCACTGCAACTTCCACCACCCAGGTTCAAGTGATTCCTCTGCCTCAGCCTCCTTAGTAGCTAGGATTACAGGTGCCTGCCACCATACCTGGCTAATTCTTGTACTTCTAGTAGAGATGGGGTTTCTCCATGTTGGCCCGGCTGGTCTCAAACACCTGACCTTAGGTGATATGCCTGCCTCAGCCTCCCAAAGTGTTTGGGGATTACAGGCATAAGTCACCATCCCCAGCCAGTGCCAAAAATTTTTTAAAGAGATTTTTCACTTAAACTCCTCTCCATTATTTGAATATTTTTATAACTTTTATAAATGAACATATTTTGTATGAGGAAAAAAAACTTAAAATTCAGAAAATTCTATCTACCAATTTATTTCTTTTTCTTTTTTTTCTTTCTTTTTTTTTTTTTTTTTGAGACAGAGTATCACTCTGTTACCTAGGCTGGAGTGCAATGGTGCAATCTTGGCTCACTGCAACCTCCACCTCCCAAGTTCCAGCAGTTATCTTGTTGTTTTAGCTTCCAGAGTAGCTGGGATTATAGGCACACACGACCATGCCTGGCTAATGTATGTACCTTTAGTAGAGACAGGGTTTCACCATGTTGGCTAGGCTGGTCCCCAACTCCTGACCTCAAGTGATCTGTCCGCCTTGGCCTCCCAAAGTGCTGGGATTACAGGCATGAGCCACTGCACCTGGCCCTAATTTGCTTTTCTCAACAAACTGGAGTGGAATCCTTTATTCAACACAAGTTTTGCTGGAGATCAAATGGAAAACACTGAATAAAGCAAAGCCATCTGACTGAGGCAGGGTGGGGATCCAGAGCTCTGCCTACTCCGCCTCTTCTTCGACCCCTGGGGCAGCTCAGCAGAATTCTAGGGTTCAAAATCAGATCTCTGAGCCACATTGTCTCAGATTACCCATTTGAGCTCTGCTAGTCTCTGACTCTCTGATCTTGCCTAATGACCCTCCCCTCTCTCACCAGCATTCACAACTATACCCCAAAAGTGGGTGAGCTAGACACGCGGAAAGCTATTCGCCAGGCTTTTGATGTGTGGCAGAAGGTGACTCCACTGACCTTTGAAGAGGTGCCATACCATGAGGTCAAAAGCGACCGGAAGGAGGCAGACATCATGATATTTTTTGCTTCTGGTTTCCATGGCGACAGCTCCCCATTTGATGGAGAAGGGGGATTCCTGGCCCATGCCTACTTCCCTGGCCCTGGGATTGGAGGAGACACCCACTTTGATTCCGATGAGCCATGGACTCTAGGAAATGCCAACCATGACGGTAAGGCCATGAGGGGACAGGGGTCAGTTTTAGCTGCTCAGTTGTTGGGAATGAACTTGGAGGACACCTTAGATGAGCTTCCTGCTTTCTGGAGCCTCTCGTCCGAGAACTGAGACCATAAGAGGGTGGGAACTGTGATTTATAATATTCAACATTCGATCCACCAGGGCCAGGGCCATGGAGATGAGTCAGATCACTTAGAAGATAGTCCAGTTGGCAGGAGGAAAGTAAGGTTAGACTATGAGTAAGAAGAGAAAGTAATGGACCAGAGGCTGAAGGAAAAAGTTAAAAGGGGCCAGGCGCAGTGGCTCACACCTGTAACCCCAGCACTTTGGGAGGCCGAGCAGGCAGATCACCTGAGGTCAGGAGTTTAGACCAGCCTGACCAACATGATGAAACCCTGTCTCTACTAAAAATTCAAAAATTAGCTGGGTGTGGTGGCAGGTGCCTATAATCCCAGCAACTAAGGAGGCTGAGGCATGAGAATCGCTTGAACCCAGGAGGCGGAGGTTGCAGTGAGCCGAGATCACATCATTGCACTCCAGCCCAGGCGACAAGAGTGAAATTCCATCCCAAAAAAAAAAAAAAATGTTTAAAAGGTGTTAAAGCTGAACGTGGGGTCTGAAAGTAGTAGGCTCTGGCCTGAATGATGAAGGCTCCAAAAGCCATCTTATGAACAACACAACTGGCTCTCTCCTTTGTCAGCCTCACAGGTGAGTAGTAGCCCCTGCAATTATTCTGGCATCCCTGGATAATTTGCCCTGCACCACTATGGTTCAATGAATATTTATGGAGGCAGAGTCAATACCGTGCAGCAATAGTAATGATACCTTGCAGGGTGCCAAAGAGTTCCTCGTCAGTATTACTCACAAGGCACCTGCTTAGTACGTAGGCAAGTGTACATTATTATACCCATTTTTAAGATGAAGAGTTGGGGCTCAAATGGCATAGCTGAAAGGTGGCAGTGCAGGCATCAACCCCAGGTTCAATTATTGGCTGTTGTGATACGCTCAGTCTCCTCATCTGCAAAGTGAGGGGCTGGATTAGGTGATTGCTAAAGCCCTTCCAACTCTAATGAACATGATACAATGTCTTACAAAGAGCAGGGGGAGCTGACGTTTAAAAAAAAATGGTACGATTTAGTCAGGCGTGGTGGCACGCGCCTGTAATCCCAGCTACTTGGGAGGCTAAAGCAGGAGAATCACTTGAACCTGGGAGGTGGAGGTTGTGGTAAGCTGAGATGGTGCCACTGCACTCCAGCCTGGGTGACAGAGTGAGACTCCTTCTCAAAAAAAAAAAAAAAAGGCATAATCTCCAGCCTGGGTGACAAATCAAAACTCCATCTAAAAAAAAAAAGGCATGAGCTCCATCCTCTGGCAGTCCAGTGTCAGTCTAGCAGGGGAGGTAGGTGTGCACATAAGTAACCCTGTCACAGACAGACTCTACCCAAGGCTGTACCAAGAAAGAGGTACCAAGAAAACACAGTAGGAGTTTGGAGGAAAGAGGGGCAGAGGAGTCTGGCTTTTGGATTATAATAGATGACAATTAGTGGGTATGGTGATGTTCTAAAGCCCGTGCCAAGTGCTTGCCACACATTATGTGTGGCAACTATTATATCTATTAAATATATTGTAATATGTAATTACATTTATACATTAATATATGTATAAATATATAAAAATGTAAAATTATTATAAGTAAATATTGTCATGTTCATTTTACAGATAGGTAAACTGAGATATAGAGAAACATCCAGTAACCTACCTAAGGTCCCATAGTTGGTGAATGGTGAAATAAGGCTTTGAACCTGGGGACTGTGGCCCTGCAGCCCATGCTTTTAGCCATCAGGCTGAGCTTCCATGGTTCTCAAACTGTAGGGCACACCAGAATCACCTAGAAACCATTTTTTAAAATGCAGGTTTCAGGCCAGACATGGTGGCTCATGCCGGTAATCCCAGCACTTTGGGAGGCCGAGGCAGGCAGGTCACCTGAGGTCAGGAGCTTGAGATGAGCCTGGCCAACAAGGTGAAACCTTGTCTCTACTAAAAATACAAAACTTAGCTGGGCGTGGTGGTGTGACCCTGCAATCCCAGCTACTCAGGAGGCTGAGAAGGAGGATCGCTTGAACCCGGAAGGCAGAGGTTGCAGTGAGCAGGGATCGCACACTGCACTCCAGCCTGGGCAACAGAGTGAGACTCCATCTCAAAATAGAAAAAGAATGCAGATTCCAGGATCCTAATCGTGTCATTCTGACTCTCTGGATCCAGGATAGGGCCTGGGAATCTGCAATTGGTCTAATAAATTCCCGAGGGGCTTCTGATGCAGGTGTTCCATCACCATGAGAAATGCCATCTTAATACCTAGAGTTTTCCTACCTGGCCTGATTGTAAGAACCAGTGGGGATTCCTGCTATAAATGTGGACTCCCAGGCCCTTCCCACAGAGATCCTGACTTAAGCTGAAGTTCCATGCTTGGGAAACACCGGGGATCCTTTTTTCCTGCCCAGCGGCTGCTCCAGACTGAGAGCAGACTCTCAAAGCTTGTGTCCTCAGAGGCCATGTTTGGTGTCTAGTTGGGGATCACCCCCTTGAGAACACTTCATATCATTGCACGGATCAGGGGTTATCTGTCAAAGGTTAGATCTTTGGCAAAGGTGGTTTAGCCACGGCTCAGCCTAGGCAAAGTCATGGACCTGTTAAATTGTTCTTGGTCCTCTTCGTTCTTCAGATTTTTGTCCCCTTTCCTATCGAACTCCATTTCCTTTGCCCTGGTATCTCTCGTGTGTGTCCTGCATGTATTTCCTGGATCTCTGAGTACCTATTCTTTATCTCATTCTTATTTTTGGATCGGTGTCAATGAATGGCTGTCTGTGCTAACTGATAAGATGTGAGAAGAAGAGAACTAACATTTTTGAGGCCTTGTTACGTGCCAGGCACTGTTAGCAGATAAGGTTTTAGTTATATTCCTGATAGAGACAAATGAATGTTCAAAGAGTTGTTCAGAGGAGGCACCGGGAAGACACTCCCACTCCTCTGCCCTCACCTTCTGCCCAGCACTGGGGCTGTGCACTTCCCACACCTGCTCCTCATTTTTGCAAAACTTGCTGGACCCAGCTCCCAAATCCCAAGAGCTGGTGGTGTGTGTGGGAAGGACCTGGGACCTGTGGACGGGCACGATCCCAGCACCTCTCCTGTCTGTCCCATCCCAGCTTTCATGAGAGACTGCCAATCCTGATAGAAATTCCAAGATGACTAATGTCTTCTTTGGACAAGAATCAGGACTCTGCTCTGTTCTGGAAAGCCAAGCATAACCTATCCAGACGCAGCTCAGGATCACAGCAATCAACCCTGGGCTCATGAACTGGAATGCAGTGAAGGCAGGTTTTGGGCAAGAGGAAAGGAACCAAAATTTATCGAGCATCCATATATTATCTCGTTTAATTTCCACATAGAGTCAGCAAGGGAGTGGCATTTCCTAGGAACTTTTTGAACTTACAAGCTTACTTCTTTTTTCTAAACTCTCATCATGGAAAATTTCAAACTCACAAAAGCAGGAAGAATGATTCTATGATCTCCCAGGTACCTATCACCTGCCTCAGCAATTATCAACATTGTGGCATTCCTATTTTATCCACCTTTTTTTGGCTGATGTATTTTAAAGAAAATCTCAGGCATAATATCATTTCACCTTTAAATACTTTAGTATATACCTCTAACAGATAAAGGCTAATTTTTAACATAACCATACAATCATTATCGAACCCAACAAAATTAACGATAATTTAAAAAAATCTAATACCCAGTTTGAGTTCACTTTCCCAAAGTACTTCAATAATATCTCTCTTTTTTTTTTTTTTTTTTTTTTTTTTTGAGACAGAGTCTCACTCTGTTGCCCAGTGCTATAGCACAATCTTGGCTTACTGCAACCTCTGCTTCCTGGGTTCAAGGGATTCTCCTCAGCCTCCCAAGTAGCTGGGATTACAAACACACACCACCACACTCAGCTAATTTTTGTATTTTTAATAGAGATGGGGTTTCACCATGCTGGCCAGGATGGTCTTGATCTCCTGACCTCGTGACCACCCACCTCGGCATCCCAAAGTGCTGGGATTACAGGCGTGAGCCACTGCGCCCAGCCTCAGAAATGTCTTTTACAGTTGTTTGCTTGAATCAGGATCCAAACAAGATCCACACATCAGACATGGCTAACGTGTCTCTTAAAGCCCTTTTTATTTAAAACACCCCCGCCCTACACACACGTTTCCCTCCATATATTTATTGAGGAAACTGGGTCATGTGTCCTGAGCATAATCATTTGGCTTGACTAGAATCAAGTTCACTTTTAATATGTTTCTCTTCCCCATAATTCCTAAATGTTGTTCATTAGATCTACAGGCCTGACTAGATTCAAGTTCAATTTTTTGGCAAGAATACTTCCTAGGTGGTGCTAGTACTTCCTATTCACCGCATCAGCAAACACATATGATGCAGACTGTCCCACTTTCAGCAATGCTGAGGTCAAGCATTTGCTTCAGGTTGTGTCAGCCTGACCCAACCATTATACAATTCACCTGGAAAACTTAAAAAAAAAAAAAAAAAAAAAAAAAAAGCCGGGCGCGGTGGCTCAAGCCTGTAATCCCAGCACTTTGGGAGGCCGAGGCGGGTGGATCACGAGGTCAAGAGATCGAGACCATCCTGGTCAACACGGTGAAACCCCATCTCTACTAAAAATACAAAAAATCAGCTGGGCATGGTGGCGCGTGCCTGTAATCCCAGCGACTCAGGAGGTTGAGGCAGGAGAATTGCCTGAACCCAGGAGGCGGAGGTTGCGGTGAGCCGAGATCGCGCCATTGCACTCTAGCCTGGGTAAAAAGAGCGAAACTCCGTCTCAAAAAAAAAAAAAAAAAAAAAAAAAAGGAAAAAGAAAAAACATTGCCTACATCCCAACCCAAACCTGAATCAGAATACCTTCCCCATTTCCTCCATGTATTTAAAAGGCTCCCCTGGGCCAGGTGCAGTGGTTCATGCCTGTAATCCCAGCACTTCAGGAGGCTGAGGCGGGTAGATCACCTGAGGTCAGGAGTTTGAGACCAGCCTGGCCAACACAGCAAAACCCTGTCTCTACTAAAAATACAAAAATTAGCCAGGCGTGGAGGCATGTACCTGTAATCCCAGCTACTTGGGAGGCTGAGGCTTGAAGGAGAATCGCTTGAACCTGGGGGCTGAGGCTGAGATTGCAGTGAGCTGAGATCACACCACTGCACTCCAACCTGGGGGAGAGTAAGGCCCTGTTCTCAAAAATAAATAATAAATAAAAATAAAATGCTCCCCTGGAGAACCACTGGGTCATAAGGGTGGTTCTGCTTCCCCACTTAGGTGGAGTCTGAGTGAAGGGGCAAGCTAGCCCATCCCACCTTTAAGCTGGTTCCTGGGGCTACTTTCAGACATCTTCTGCCTTCGTTTCTTTCAAATGAGTCAAGCAGTGAAGTCAGCAGATAGTCACTAAGCTCTGCAGGGGAGGGTGCCCAGCCCTGCCTTGCTCCTGCGTAGGGAAAGGTGACAGGACAAGAGAGTCATCCTGACCCAGCCCTGCTGCACAGAGTGGGGCCCTCCACATTGACCTCACAGACTTCCCCCATCCCTGCCCTGGGATGCCAACTGGCAGGGATTATCATCAGCACTTTACAGATGAGGAAAGTGGATTTCTGAACCGGGTGCACCTGTGGTCCAAGTACTCGGGAGGATGAGGCAGGAGGATGAGGCAGGAGCATGGCTTGAGCCCAGGTGTTTTGAGACTAGCCCAAGCAACATAGCAAATAGCAAGACCCTGTCTTAAAAAAAAAATACAGGCCAGTGCAGTGGCTCACACCTGTAATCTCAGCACTTTGGGAGGCTGAGGCAGGTGGATCACTTGAGGCCAGGAGTTCAAGACCAGCCTGGCCAACATAGTAAAACCGTGTCTATGAAAAATACAAAAATTAGTTGGGTGTGGTGACATATGCCTGTAATTTCAGCTTCTTGGGAGGTTGAGGCAGGAGAGTCGCTTGAACCCAGGAGGTGGAGGTTGCAGTGAGCCGAGATTACACCATTACACTCTAGCCTGGGCAACAGAGCAAGATTCTGTCTCAAAAAAAAAAAAAAAAATACAATAAAAAATAGGAAATTTACCCAGTTGGAAAGTGGCCGAGCCAGGTGTGACCCCAGGACTCTGCATTTTTATGTCACCCCAGGTGGTTCTGCTGCAGGTGGTCCAGGTGTTTCCCTTGGGAAAATACTGTGCTTTTGGCACTGTTCCATCTTGGGTGCTGTCACCTTGCTCTTCAACACAAGCTTATCCTCAAGGAACCCACAGTCCTGGGTGGCAAGCATGTGCACAAGCATGTGCTCACACACAGCTCAACAGGACCCTGCTAATGAAGGGTAATACTTCTGTGCCAGGAGCCGGTATGAGTGCATTACACACTCTGCCTCATTCATCTTCACCCCCATCCCTATGACCAAGGTGCCATTGTTCCTTCTAGCTTCCAGAGGAAGAAATTTAAAATGTCACACTGCTAGGACATGGCAGAGCTGGGATTCAAAACCAGCCAGTCTGGCTCCCAGAGACTGCACTCCTGACCACTCTGCTTCCCTGCTTCTCACGCACTTAAAGAGTGAAGGCCAGGCTGGGCATGGTGGCTCATGCCTGTAATCCCAGCACTTTGGGAGGCCAAGGCAGGTGGATCACGAGGTCAGGAGATCAAGACCATCCCGGCCAACATGGTGAAACCCTATCTCTACTGAAATATAAAAAATTATCCAGGCATGGTGACGCACGCCTATAGTCCCAGCTACTCAGGAGGCTGAGGCAGAGGAATCGCTTGAACCCAGGAGGCAGAGGTTGCAGTGAGCTGAGATCATGCCACTGTACTCCAGCCTGGCAACAGAGCAAGACTGCTTCGCAAAAAAAAAAAAAAAAAAAAAAAAAAAAATAGAATGACGACCCTAATAGCCTCCTGCCCGTGGAGCATGGGGTCCTCATAGCAGGCCTCTCCTTCTCACACCTCTGCCTTCACCTCACGAGCTCAGGGAGTTCTGCCCCTGCCCCACTCCCTCCCAAGGGGTCTCTTGGGTTTCTGTGTGGCAGGATGCCGGCTCCCTGGCTCTTCCCTTCCCTTTGGTTCCTGGACCCAACCCACAGGCCTCTTTCCTTTAAGCGGTTACTCATGTTCTCTGCAGACCCAGCACAGGGGTTAAAAGAGCAAGAGATGAGGCTGTGGACAAAGGTTTCGAGTCTCCCATGGTGCTCAGAGCCCTGTTCCCTGGTTCCCAGATGAGCTCCCTGTGGACAGCCCCTGGGGAAGAGCCTGCTCAGGAGACAGAAGCCCTGACCACCTTGTCCCAGGTCATAGAACAGCCCAGGAGCAGAGCCAGAACTGGACCCCAGGAAGCAGAGCGGCCTTCCGCTGGCTCTAGCAGTTGCCTTTGGGATGGAGCTCAGAGATGAGCTCACCCTTCCCTGCTGCCAGAGGGGCCAGGACCTGAGGAAGGAGCTGGGGGCGGCCTGGCCCTCTCATGCCAGCAGAAGGCCAGCCCCAGGCTTTTGGCCAACCTTGCACTGATCTTGCCCATCCCCATTCCTTTCCATTGCTCAAAGGCAGCTTCACCAAAGACACTGGTGATGTCAGTATTGTGGCAGGCATGTACTGCCCTTGGCCTGGGTCTACCACATGGGGTTCTTCTCTCTTCCAGAGACCTAAGCCAGGAAGACCAAATAATCCTCACCCACATGTGACGCTAGGCTAGGTTGGAGTAGAACAACTTGCCAGTGACGCCTGGGCCAAAGTGGGCAGTAGGACTCCTGACCGCCTCCTAGGCTCCTAGCAGCCTCCCTGGACTTAAAGGTGGCAGGAATGGGCCGAGCCATGCCTTAGGGCCAGGAGACAAGAGGCAGGGCTCACAGGGCTACAAATGCCAGAGGTCAAGGCAAGCAAGAGTCTGAAACTGGGCAGATGGGAGTCAGGACTGTTGGTCCAATGGCCTGTCAACTCCCTGCCCCCTGCATTTTGTTCCCCAAAGCTACAGTCACTTAATCCCCCTAAGTTCAGGCCTCCTTGTCCTGTCCTAGGCATAATATAGAAGCTCAGGGGAGTTGGCTTTCAGAGGATCTGGTTGCTGGTGCTCCACTGGCCTTGTGCTTCCTTTCTGGTCAGTGGGCTTCTTCCAGTCACCCAGCTTCTGTCTGATATAGGATTACAACAGCTGCCATTCTGTGCCACGCCACATACTTCGTGTGTATCTTATTCAACCTCACATAGCCCGGTGAGGTAGGTCTGATGCCTCCATTTTATGAGTGAGGACATTGAGGCTTAGGGGTAGAAGCCTACTGGCCATATTCACAGACTGGCAGGGGGAATGAAGGTGATCTGTCCTGCTCAGGGGCCTGAGCTCATAACCACAGTGCCACAGAGCTGCCTCAGTTCCACTCTCAGGATCCTCTGTCCCATTTCCAGGACCTGGATTGTGTTTTCACCTACACTCGAATCACTGCCTTAATCTTGGCCAACAGTTCCCTTCCTTCAGAACTGAGGTCCTGCAGAGAGCTGCCCACATCCAGGCCCCACCTGCCCGGAGTCTCCTGAAGCTGACTGCCAGTCTGCCAACCCTAGGACTTGCTCTCTTTGTCCCCATTCCCTCCACCTGCGCTCAGGGCCTTTTTATTATTATTATTTTCTGAGATGGAGTCTCACTCTGTTGCCCAGGCTGGAGTGCAGTGGCGCAATCTCAGCTCACTGCAACCTACACCTCCTAGGATCAAGCAATTCTCCTGCCTCTGCCTTCCATGTAGCTGGGATTACAGGCATGTGCCACCATGCCCTGCTAATTTTTTGTATTTCTAGTAGAGATGGGGTTTCACCATGTTGGCCAGGCTGGTCTCAAACTCCTGACCTCAAGTGATCTGCCCGCCTCAGCCTTCCAAAGTGCTGGGTTTACAGGTGTGAGCCACCGAGCCTGGTCAGCCTCAGTGCCTTTTCATCTCTCACCTGGACCCCAGTTTCCAAACAGATCCCCCTGCCCCAGCTCTTGTTCCCACTAATCCTCCCTCCAAACGCAGCCAGAGTGATTTCATTGTATCACCACCCCCACTCCTGCTTAAACCCCCCACTAGCCAAGAAGCTGATCCAAATTCCTTTGTATGGCATTAAGCGCCCTGCTTGCCAGCCTGGCTGACCTCATCTCTCTCCAGCCCTCCCCTCATGCTTTGTTCCAGAGCCAGGTGGAATGAAACTGCTTGTCCCTGGACCTTGTTTATCACATTCTATCTGCCAAGAATGCCACCCCCACCCTTCGTCTCCTGCCCCCTGAATCCATTCTCCTGACTAACTTCTGATCCTTCAAGACTCAGCTTCAGCTTCACCTTTGTGAAGCCTTCCCTGAACATCTTCCTCCAAGTTTAAATGACCCCTCTTTCCTCGGAATCCCCACCCGGCCCTTCCAGACATTCCTAATGACCCTGAAGCCCTCTGCCTCACTGTTCTCTCTCTCCTTGTCCCCATGCTGCAGAGAAGCCTGGGAGGCAGGGGTTGTGTCTGATTTCTCTGTATGTCCCCAGTATCCAGCACGGGGCCTGGCACAGGGCCTGTGGTTGGTGTTTGCTGAGATAATGGCTTGGCTGACTGACTCACATCTAAGCGGGTGCCCTGGGCACCTCCTCATGCTCCTTTCCACAGGGAACGACCTCTTCCTGGTGGCTGTGCATGAGCTGGGCCATGCGCTGGGACTGGAGCACTCCAACGACCCGAGCGCTATCATGGCACCCTTCTACCAGTACATGGAGACGCACAACTTCAAGCTGCCCCAGGATGATCTCCAGGGCATCCAGAAGATCTATGGTGTGTGGCAGGGAGATGGGTGACTGCTCCTTCCTCAGGGCTGGGCTGTGACTGCCTACCTGTCGTGGGGCAGGGGACGAGGGAGGGGGATGTTGCTACCATCAGCATTGCTGCTGTTTCTCTGACTGTGTGCGATCTTTACAGACTTCCAATGGCTTTGCCTGGCCAGAGGGCAAGGCTTTCCCTGGCACACTTGGGAAGCCTAGAGGAGGGTCTGGGCTATAACTGAGAGGGACAAAAGTGAGGTGAGGGCCACCCATTCCCTCTTCTTTACCCCTCCCCTTCCATACTCTTCCCTCTCCCTTTGTGCTTCATTCCCTCCCTGCTCCACCAGATGGTGACTGAGCACTCCCATGGGGTCCACCTCTAGCCAGACAGGTTAGCACATCTGCAGGAGTAACAGGGATACAGTGTGATGGATACTATAACCAGAGCTTTGTTCTTTAAAGTGAAAAGATGAGGGCCAGGTGCGGTGGCTTTCACCTGAAATCCCAGCACTTTGGGAGGCCAAGGTGGGCAGATCACTTGAGGTCAGGAGTTCGAGACCAGCCTGGCCAATGTGGTGAAACCCCATCTCTACCAAAAATTACAAAATTAAAAAAAATTTTTTAAAAAGCCAGGCATGGTGGCTGGTGCCTGTAATCCCAGCTACTTGGGAGGCTGAGGCAGGAGAATCACTTGAACTCAGGAGGCAGAGATTGCAGTGAGCCGAGATCTCACCATCAATCCAGCCTGGGCAACAGAGTGAGACCCTATCTCAAAAAAAAAAAAAAGGGAAAAATAAAGATGAAAGATTAGAAGCTGGCCTCTTACATGCCTCTCTCCCAGTTCTGTTCACACTGGTATATGAGGTTCTTGCTCTGGTCAAATCAGGTGAGATAGGGAGACCAGTTTACTTGAGCAAATGCTTATCAAGACAGCACAGGCACCCGTAGGCCCCAGGCTACAGAGCACAGGAGGAGGGAGGGCTCCCTATGGAGGAGATAACCCAGCCAGAGCCCTGGAGGACAGGCAGGACCTCCACAGGTAAAGCAGGGAGACCAGGTGGAGGCTGCGGGTCCCAGAATCTAATCCAAAGGTAGAACAACAGATTCTGCTGACAGATCAGATGTGGGGTGAGAGGAAGGAGGGAGGGTCAAGGATGACCCCAGGGTTTCCACCTTTTGTAGTTGTGTAGCAACAGGGTCCACCAGTCTGCAGCTCAAAAATCTAGGCTGGAGTCCAAGGCGGGTGGATCACCTGAGGTCAGGAGTTCAAGCCCAGCCGGGCCAACATAGCAAAACCCTGTCTCTATTAAAAATACAAAAATTAGCTAGGCATGGTGGTACATACCTATAATCCCAGCTACTCAGGAGGATGAGGCAGGAGAATTGCTTGAACCCGGAGGTGGAGGCTGCAGTGAGCTGAGATCACACCATTGCACTCCAGCCTGGGTCAGAGAGTGAGACTGTTTAAAAAAAAAAAAAAAAAAAAAAAAAAAAAAACTCTAGGCTGGGATATTTATTTGGCATCTTTGGTGCCCAGTACAGTAACCACTAGTCATACACAGTAATGACATTTAAATTTAAATTAATTAGGCTGGGTGTGGTGGCTTACACCTGTAATTCCAGCACTTTGGGAGGCCAAGGTGGGTGGATCACTTGAGGTTAGGAGTTTGAGACCAGCTGGTCAACATGGTGAAACCCCATCTCTACTAAAAAAACAAAAATTAGCCAGGTGGGGCAGCATGCACCTGTATTCCCAGCTACTCAGGAGGCTGAGGCAGGAGAATCGCTTGAACCTGGGAAGTGGAGGTTGCAGTGAGCCAAGATAGCGCCATTGCACTCCAGCCTGGGGGACAGAGTGAGACTCCTCCAAAAAAAAAATATATATATATATATATTTATATATATAGTTGGATAGTTGGCCTGGTGCTTCTTGAACATCTGGGGGAGTTTGAAAAGCTCCCCCAGGTGATCCTAATATGCAGCACAGGTGGAGAAGCACTGACCTAAGAACAAAAATGTGGAGAGAAAAAAGAAGAGGACTCAGGGGCATGCCAGCCTTTAGAGTAGGGCAGATGAGACAGGTGGCCAGCAGAGGAGGCTGAGAAGGAACAGCCCATGAGGCAGGAGAACCACCAAGAGGGTGTTTCAGGAAAAGTGTTTCTATGAATCTTGCTGCTCAAAGTGTAGTCTTCAGACTAGCAATATCAGCATCACCTGAGAGTGTGAAGCGATATAGACTCTCAGGCCCCACCCCAGGCCCTCTGAACCCTCATCTGATTTTAGCAACATCCCCAGATGAGGCATGTGCTCATCAAAGTCTGAGTCAAGCCTCCATTGGATGATCTTGGGAGAGCGGTTGGTGGTGGGTAGACGCTGCACTGGAGTGGGTTACAGAATGAATGAAGGAGGTGAGAAGTGGGGCCAGTGTGTGTGAAGGGGGCAGAGAGGGCATGGGACGCTGACCCTAAGGAAGGACATGATTGGTCTGTAACAGGAGAGAGAAAATAAAAGATACCAGACTTGGGGGTGGGAAAATGAGAGTCTCAATATAATGGCTATTTTCATCCATTTTCTCAAAGACTTGGGGAGTTAAACCAGGGAAAGGGAACAGGAGGCTGGACTGGGTCAGACTTGTCTCAGCACTGCCTGGGTGAGGCTGAGACAATGGCAGTGGGAGGCAGGGAACGGCTGCCCCCTCTCTAAGATGCAGCCCCTCTCTCCAGGACCCCCAGCTGAGCCTCTGGAGCCCACAAGGCCACTCCCCACACTCCCCGTCCGCAGGATCCACTCACCATCGGAGAGGAAGCATGAGCGCCAGCCCAGGCCTCCTCGGCCACCCCTCGGGGACCGGCCATCCACACCAGGCACCAAACCCAACATCTGTGACGGAAACTTCAACACAGTGGCCCTCTTCCGCGGCGAGATGTTTGTGTTTAAGGTAGGGCCAATGGATTGGCGCCCCTCAGCTGGCCCCTGACATTTCCCCCTCCTCCCCCATAACATGGAGCTGGGGAAAGTTCCTGATTTGGGATTCAGTTACAATGAGGCCTGGACGGGAGCTGGCCCAGTGGCCAGGGCATGGGGTCTCTTCCTGGTGCTGCTGAGTGAATCAACTTGTTTCCAGGAGGGAGAGGGAAAGATGGGTGATCACTCACCTCCCCAGGGGTTAATGCTGGGGGAAGTGTGGATGCTGGCTTCTGGTCTGTGACCTTGACTGAGTGAGTCACCTCCCTTCTCCGGACCTCAGTTTCTCTATCTGAAACCTGGGGGAGTCATTCCTTTAGCAAAGAGTGTGTGAAGATCCAGTGAACGCCTGGCTATGAAGATGGCCAACCTGGAGTAGGCGCTAGGTCAGTGGTGGCTGAATCTGACTCCAGACCCTGCCAAGGCTTGAGAGGCTGCTCCTGGCCAGGCTATACCTTGTCATCTGTCCTCCTTCAGCCATGGACTACAGAGTGGCCGTCTGCTTGACGTGTTGTAGGTTGGGTTCTGAGGGGAGCGAACTCTGAGGTGGGGTCTGGAATGCAGGATTTCGATTAGGGAGGACCTTAGGAATCGACATCTGTGGGAAGGAAGAGAAGGAAGCAGGACAGGGAAGAGGGAGAGGTGGCAACATAGGCAGGCCCATGGCAGCCTCAGCCACCCTCACAGGGAGCTCTGGAGCTACGGTGGCCTGCCAGTCATCCTACGCTGGGCCCAAAATATCTGGAACATTATAACCCCTCCCTCATTCAATCACGGGATGAGCAAGGGCATCCAGTAATTGAGGGGGGCTCTCTGGAGCAGAGGACATCCCCAAAGGGGCTAACAGTTGAAAACTGTCTGCTGGCTACACTCCTAGCCACTGGGGCAAGAAGCCCTTCTCTGAAGGGGATCTGGGCAGGGCGTCTCCATCACGCCGGCTGGTGGAGAAGGCTGCCTCACTCCCCTCATGGAGTTCTCCCAGCACACGCTGAGCACCTCACAGGAATCAGGCAACGTGGGTCAGCCCCAGTCCGGCTTCTCACCGAGTGGCTCTAGGCAAGTCTAGGCCTTTCTTAAGACTCCGTATATCTCAGATCAACTTAACAGAGACATAAAAGTCAAAATAAGGTCACACACCTGGATGTGAAAGTACTTTGTCAAACACCTTTTAAAACTACTGGCTTTTATACCATCTTTTACAAATCATGCTTCTTCTTCTGCACTCATTCTACTTTGATCCAACTGAACTGTTCATAGGCAGGTCTGGGTTTTATCATCCCCATTTACACATAAGAAAACAGAGGTCCTGGGAGGCTACAGGCCTTGCCTAGATTGCTTGCTTACCAGCCCGAGGCTGCAGTGGGGACAAGGCGCCAGTTAGAAGAGGCATTTTTACCAGACTCGGACTATTTAGCTGCCATTTACTCAACATGGACTGTGTGCCCCGTATTGTTCTGGGCCCTTTGCCTAGAATCTCTCATGATTCTCCATTATAACCTGCACTTGCAGATGAGGCCCTAGGTCATGTAGCCACAAGTGGAGGAATATCAATTCATGCCCAGGTCTCCAGGGAATTCCCATGGCTTGGCTCCCATGATCCTTGCCCTGCTGGATGGAGCCAGCCCCATGAAGGGCACTGGGCCCAGCATCAGTGACCACCCCAGCCTCCTGCTCTCCTGAGGACCTAACGTCAGCGACACTCCGCTGCCCCCATGTGGCCACTCCAGGCCCCGACCTCATCCTTTCCAGCTCCCTCACAGCGCCCTTCCACACCAGGCCTGTCTGCTGTCTGTCTCATGGTCCACCCACCACAACAGTCAGCAGGAGCCTGAAATGAAGAGAGTGACAGGGGCATCCTGTCTTCCTCCCAAGGCTTTAAAAGTTCGAAGCAGCTAATGGACAGGCTCTGTGGAGGGTTGCCAGGCTGGGCCCTAGGGAAGGCGTTGGGCTGCTGGGGCCTAAACCCCAAGGCTGAAATCACTGGGTTCAGAGGCAGGGCCTGACACACCTTTCTCCCCCTCTCTGGCTCCCTCCCAGGATCGCTGGTTCTGGCGCCTGCGCAATAACCGAGTGCAGGAGGGCTACCCCATGCAGATCGAGCAGTTCTGGAAGGGCCTTCCTGCCCGCATTGACGCAGCCTATGAAAGGGCCGATGGGAGATTTGTCTTCTTCAAAGGTAATGTCGCCTGTGCTGCAGGATAGCTCCCTGCCCAAGGTCTTGGGACCTCCTTTTTCCCATCTAAGCTGGAAGAGGCAGGGTGGGAGGCAGATGTCCTCAGAGGGCCCTTCTAGCCGTAACAGAGACACTGACCTTTGACAAATCAGGTCAGAAAGTGATGCCTGAGAATCTATATGTGCCAAGGTTGGTGGGGTGACCAGCTCCGCCCACATGAAGTAGAGCATGGGACAAGCAAGTGAAGACCACCCAGTACCCCATGGGAGGCCATCTGGTCAGTTCTGTAAGAACCCAGAGGGAGGAGGTCACTCAGGCTGGGGAGGTCAGGGGAGGGCGTGGGAGGGAGCTAAGGTGCCCACCCTGTGCCCAGCACTGTGCTAGGTTGTTTCATGACAATTATCTTTACTTGGGCCAGGCCTAAGATGGGTGAGCTACAGACAGTGAGAAGAAAGGAAAGCATCCCAGAGGGACAACAGCTGAATAAAGGAGTAGGGTTGGGATGTGTATGGACGTTCACAGGGCTTAGAAAATGAGAAGCAAGAAAAACATTCCAGAGGGACAACGGCTGAGTAAAGCAGCAGGGTCGGGATGGGAACAGATGTTCACAGGGCTTAGAAGACCCACTTCATGGCCACAGAAGCCCCACTTTGGAGAGCTGTGAGAAATGGCCCAGGAAGGTCATTTGGGGGCAAATCCTGAAGAGCCCTTATTGCCAGGCCAGAATGTGGTCTTGATCCATTAGGCCAAGGCTGGAAATCTATGGAACCTTCCTGAGCAGCAGAGAGCCAGCAGGCAGGAGGTGACAGACATGGCAGGGGCAGGGTGGCCATTTCTGAGGCGGTTCTGGAGAGCGCCATTCATGAGGCCCAAACCAGGGAGGAGCTGTGCAGCTGAAGAGCAGGGGACAGCTGTCAGGAGAGTCAGAGGGCCTCAGAAGTGGCTAAATATTCAGCTGAGTATGCTGGCTCATGCCTGTAATCCCAGTGCTTTGGGAGGCCAAGGTGGGTGGATCACCTGAGGTCAGGAGTTTGAGACCGGCCTTACCAACATGATAAAACCCCGTCTCTACTAAAAATACAAAAATTAGTGGGGCATGATGGCACAGGCCTGTAATCCCAGCTACTCAGGAGGCTGAGGCAGGAGAATTGCTTGAACCTAGGAGGTAGAGGTTGTGGTGAGCTAAGATCACGCCATCGCACTCTAGCCTGGGCAACAAGAGCGAAACTCATCTAAAAAAAAAAAAAAAAAATTGGCTGAATACTGAGAGGAGAAAGAGAGGGTCAACAGTGAAGTGAGGAATCCCTGTTGGGGACCTGGCAGGCAGAAGGTGATGAGGAAGGAGCCCTTTTTGGGGTGCAGATGAGGAACTCTGGGAAGCCCTGATGTGGAGCTGCCCACAGGCCAAGGGAGGTCAGGGATTCTGGGTCTGCTGCTCAGGTCCAGTGGGAGAGCCTCGGAGTTGGGGGTCACTGGTGGAGGTTTGAGGGGTGGTAGTGCATGTGAAGTTGTGGGAGTGGCTGAGATCACCAGAGAGGAGAGAAGAGCAGGTCACATGAACAGAAGAGGGTGGGACTCGGAGCCCAGGCAGCAAAGGGAAGTAGTCCACGATCTGTGACTGGCCTCAGGCTTCCTGCCCTTCCAAACTCAAACTGGGCCAAGGGGCTGAGGGGATCAGGCAGGCCTAAGGCTGTTTTCACCTGACACCCTGAAGATGGGCAGGCAGCACTGAGTGACTGGAGAAGCTGATCCTGGGCTCCTCTTGGCCACAGGTGACAAGTATTGGGTGTTTAAGGAGGTGACGGTGGAACCTGGGTACCCCCACAGCCTGGGGGAGCTGGGCAGCTGTCTGCCCCGTGAAGGTATCGACACAGCTCTGCGCTGGGAACCCGTGGGCAAGACCTACTTTTTCAAAGGCGAGCGGTACTGGCGCTACAGTGAGGAGCGGCGGGCCACGGACCCTGGCTACCCCAAGCCCATCACCGTGTGGAAGGGCATCCCACAGGCCCCCCAAGGGGCCTTCATCAGCAAGGAAGGATGTACGTAAAGGCCGGGCTGTGGTGGGAATGGGGAGCTGGTTTTATGTGGTCCTCATCAGTGCCCACAGGCATCCTCAGTGCCCATGGGCCTCCAGGCTTCAGAAGACACCTGGAGGGAGACAGTTGCCTCCTATCTCCCCACATTCACATGGTCCATTAATTCACTTACCAGCTGCCAAGTTACTCTTTTTCATCTGCAGGAATGATTCACAACAGAGAGATGTCATAGGCTGACTTGACTCCTTCAGACAGCGTCTCTCAAATAGTTATCCTCAGGTGTACTCCAGGGACTCCCTGAGTCACCAAATCTGAAAAGCAATGATGGGCATGCATGTTTCAAAGGCACCTTTTCACAGGGCTTAAGGGCAAGAAGATGAAAATAAAACCTTAAAAAAAAATTTTTTTTTTTTTTTAATTCCAAGAGATAAGGTCTTACTCTGTTGCCCAGGATGGAATGCAGTGGCATGATCATAGCTCACTGCAGCCTCAACCTCCTAGGCTCAAGTGATCCTCCTGCCTCAGCCTCCTGAGTAGTTGGAATTACAGCCACATGCCACTGTGCCTGGCTAATTTACAATTTTTGTAGAGACAAGGTTTCACTCTGTTGGCCAGGCTGGTCTTTAACTCCTGGCCTCAAGCAACCCTCCCACCTCGGCCTCCCAAAGCCCTGGGATTACAAGTGTGAGCCACTGCATCAAGAGAAAAACCTTTTAAATTTGTGTTTCCTGAACTCCTCCTAGAAGCCATGTTGGCCACCAGCCCCCACAACTGCCATCAGTCACTCACAGCCTGTCTCCCCACCAGCCTATGAGCTTCTCAGGAGGAGCAGCCAGCCTGGCCAGATGCAGAGTGAGTCTCCAGGACTGTATGTTAAGTAGATCTCCATTGATATGGTCAAAAGCACAGCCTCTAGAGCTGGAATGGCTGGGTTCACAACCACTATAGTACCACTCACTATGAATCTGAGCAAATCTCTAATTTCTGTTTTCTCATTTATAAAATGGGCATAATAATGGGACCTACCTTTATATAATGGTTTTGTGAGGATTAAATAAGATAAATTATATAGCATACTTAGAAATAATGCCTAGCACACAATCCATGCTATATGTTTTAGCTGCTGTTGTAGTCATCATCATCATCATCTTGTGCGTTTCGGTTTATGTGGATTGACAAGAATGATTCATTCACTCCATAATAACAGACAGCTTGTGTGGTGGGAGCTGGGGGCGTGGCAATGAACAGGACCTGCATAGGTCCCAGTCCAGGTGCATAAAGCAAGGTAGCAACAGATGCTATAAGGGAAAGACTCCCAGCACTTTGGGAAGCCAAGGTGGGAGGATCACTTGAGGCCAGGAGTTCGAGACCAGCCTGGGTGACATAGTGAGACTCTATCTTCACAAAAAAAAAAAAATACAAAAATGCGCTGGATGTGGTGACATGTGCCTGTAGCCCCAGCTACTTGGGAGGCTGAGGCCAGAGGATTGTTTAAGACCAGGAGTTTGAGACTGCAGTGAGTTTTGACTGCACCACTGTATTCCAGCCTAGGCGATGGAATGAGACCTTGTCTTTGAAAAAGAAAAAAAAAAAAAGAAAGAAAGAAATGCTGGGAGAGAGCAGTGAGCTAGATGGGGCCATGTTAGAGACTAGAGACAGCTGGGAAGGGCTCTCCGAGGAGGCATCACTCATAAGAAAGCCAATGGCCACAGCCACTATTTGTTGGCTGTTTTGTATACCTCATGCTTTACACACAAGATCTCCCTTTTTGGGGAGCCTCAGAGACAGGTGACATCAAGGACCTAGACCAATGAAAGTCCTAGCCAGGGTGGGGAGCTGGCCAATGAAGACAGCCTGAGCAAGCTGCTTTGCCCACTGGCTGGGCTGCTCAGGCTGTTGCTGGAGCCATGGGGTGGCTGCCCAGGGAGTGACTGGCAGGGCTGCCCACCCCTCCCCCATAAGACTCACAAGGATCCTGCATCTGCATTGTGAAGTGATATGTGCCAAGCCAAAAAAATCCATAATTGCAGAGAGGTAGTGTCTTGCTGTCAACAGGAGAAATCTTGCTCCCTGCCTCTCTTGGCTCAAGCAGGAGCTGGGCTGAGGCTTAATGGGACTCACATGGGCAGGGCGGGGGGGCCTGTGGGCACAGAGTAACAGAGCTGTGACCCAGACTGCATGCAAAGGGTCCTGTCTGGGTGGCACAAAGTGAACCATGTCCCAGTTCTCCCGCTGGTTTCCCAGCACCTGTGAGATGACAGGCAAGCCACTCCAGGTGCCTGGCACCCCCCTCTGCAGGTTCACACTCCATGACTCAGTCAAGCACTGCACCCCAAGCCTCCAGGTGTGCCCACCTTGCCTCCCCTGCCACAGCGCCTGATGCCCTCCCTCTCATGCTGCCCCAGAGCAGGCGCAGGAAGTATCTGGGAGCGGTGACACTGGGCTGTATTTCTGCAGATTACACCTACTTCTACAAGGGCAGGGACTACTGGAAGTTTGACAACCAGAAACTGAGCGTGGAGCCAGGCTACCCACGGAACATCCTTCGTGACTGGATGGGCTGCAACCAGAAGGAGGTGGAGCGGCGGAAGGAGCGGCGGCTGCCCCAGGACGACGTGGACATCATGGTGACCATCAATGATGTGCCAGGTTCCGTGAATGCCGTGGCCGTGGTCATCCCCTGCATCCTGTCCCTCTGTATCCTGGTGCTGGTCTACACCATCTTCCAGTTCAAGAACAAGACAGGCCCTCAGCCTGTCACCTACTATAAGCGGCCAGTCCAGGAGTGGGTATGAGCAGCCCAAAGCCCTCTCTGTACACTCGGTCTAGCCAGCCAGGCCCTTCCTCACCAGGGTCTGAGGGGCAGCTCTGGCCACTGCTCACCAGGGCCAGCAGGGCCCTAGGCTGGGGTCATACAGCTGAAGTGGTGGGTGCATTGGCCTAGGCTGAGTGTGGGACAGGGAATTATGGGGGCTGTGCCCCAGGGTGGGTGTCTGGCACCCAGCTGCCAGCCTTCTGTCCTGGGTAAACTACTCCCTACTTAAGGGAATAGGCCAGGCTCCATCTGGAGACAGGGACCATGCCAGGAGGAGCCCCTGTGGTCACGGCATCCCGTGGTATCCATGAGGCACCACAGCTCCATTCCTCGCTGGGACCCAGCACCCTCTGTGGGAAGCCAGCACTAGCTCTCAGCCCCCATCTGGGAGATGCCACCAGTCCTGGTCCCCTTTTGCCAACACCTGCTGGTCAGATGTCCCCCCACCCCCACCCTACTGTCCTCCAAGGTTACAGGACCCCTGCTTCTGACACAGTGGGCAAAAAGCCTGGGTTTCCCTGCTGGCAGACAGCAGATCCCTCAGGAAACCTGCTCCACTTGCCAGGGTCTCTTCTGGGACCCAGGATTTAGGGTCACATGCTGCAGGCAGGGCTGTGGCCCAGCTGGGTCTGACAAGGACCCAGCTGTCACATCGTGAATATTTTAATGTCCTGTCACTACTGTTTAAAGTCCCATTTTGCAAAGGCTGCTTGAGGCTTTAGGTGAACTAGAGGTGACTGTCTTGGTGATAAGGCCAGCATAGGGGCCCTTCCCCAGGCGACAAGGACCAAGGTGCTGCTAAGGCCACTCTAGCACCCAGACAACCCAGTAGCTGAGCCCTGCTCCTGAGGCTACAGAGCTGAGGCAGAAGCTGACCCCATCTCTGGAGGCAGATCTGAGTTTGTAACCGTCCTCCACTCCCCTCTGTTGTCCCCTTCCCCAGCTTTGCTCCAGCCTGTCACTTGCGGCCTGGGGCTCAGCCTCACTAGGTAGGTGAGGTGGAGACCGCAGCAGGGCCAACAGTGGCAGGGCCTGGGAGTCCTTCGGAAGGGGCCCAGGGCATTCTTCTGAAATGCTCAGTACCCCTACTCCCAACTACCCCGAGGCCGATTCAATGTCTTGCAGAAGCAGTGTTTTCCCAGAGCTTGGCCCTTGCTGACCCTGCTCACTGGGGCCATCTTCCCACACTGCTCTTAGGAGAAGGGCACCCCTACTGGTAGCGGCCCCAAGCTGAGGGGCCTCCCATTTTGACCTTCACTGGCTCACCCGTCACGGTCTCTGGCAGGAGTTCCTAGGGCTTGGCTTGCCTGGCTCCAGTGCAGCGGAGGCAGTCCTGCTTGTCACTGAGGAGCCCTAGGCAAGACCAGTGGGTTCAGTGATGCCCACTGGCTCTCTGCCAAAGCTAAAAAGAGGTGTCAGGCAGTCTCCAGCGTGCTGGCCAGGTATTGGATGCCACCCCTGCTCGCTGAGCCTGCATGGGCCTTGCCCCCGACCCTGTGGTCTCTGGGATTGGGGTAGGCTTACCCTGTAGCACAGACAGGGACTCCTGCTTCCCTGGGAGCTGTCTCAAGCAAAATCTCTTGTCCCAGAGGTGCCCATGTGGGTCCGCTGTGTCCCGTCATCATCCTTTTCTCATTTTGGCCAAGGGCAGGCTCCCTGGGACAGGCAGGGAACAACTGCGGAGATATTAGTGATTCATAGGTTTGTACAGTGTTTTATACTTTGCAAAGCACTTTATTAGCTCACATCTGTCAACTCACATGAAACTCATGTAGGCCCTGGGAGGCCAACGGTAATTCTCACCGTGCCCTCAGATGAAGCACAGAGAGGTTGTTACTTGCTCAGACCATCCAGTGGGCTGGCTGGGCCTTGTGTCCCCATCTGTGGACCTCTCTAGGCTCTGAGATGAGAAGTGTCTCCTGTATCCACCTCTTCCTGGCCTCCCTTCCCCCATTTCCTGGTCCCTGTCCACTCCTCAGGTTGGTGCTCTCACTTCTTGAAAGCTCTAGGCACCCCCGCCTCCCGCCAGGCTCCCCGCTGGCTCCTGGTAGGCCAGCTGAGAATGAGCAGGAGATGGAGGCAGGCAGCCCAGGCCACAGAGGTGAGGGATGTGGGGCCAGGCCCAGAGGGCTCAGCCTAGAGGCTTCTAATCTCAGATTCTCCTGCCTGTGGTCATCTGTTTGTCCATCACCCCAGGACAGGGTGGAGAGAGGGGCAAAGAACTGGGGGCCCCAGAGCCTCGCTTCCCTTCAGCCTGGGGGACATCACAGCATTTCAGTGTCAGTCACATTTTAAACTGATCAGCCTTTGTATAATGTTTTTTAAATCATTTCTAAATAAAACAGAAATACAGAGTGTGTCATTTCCCTGGGATGAGGGAACAAAGATCAAGTTCCAAGAGTGACCTTAAGAAGCTTCTGGGGGGAGAGCCGGGCGGTTTGGAGTATCTGGGAGCTGCCCCATGCATTTCATCAGCCAGACCGGCAGTCAGATATCCTCCCTCTACAAAAGGCTGGCCCTAGAGTCCCAGGGTTATTGGGGTTCCAGGAACACAGCCTCATGATGCCTCCTTAGGATCCAGGATGGGGAGCGGCGCCCCTCAAGAGTATGGGGAGGGTGGTTGTGGCACGGGCTTCTCAGAAGTCAAGGCCCCTGATGCCATGACCTGGGACACATAGTCAAGAGCACGGTTCCCAGCAATAAATATATTAATGAAAGCAGGCAAGGTCAGGAGGTCAGCAGCTTTGCGGGCTTACCAGGAGGCCTGCCCTGCCTCTGGAGGCCAGTGACAGGGCTGCCCCGGACCCAGCCAGCCGGAGAAAGGATGGGGTGGGCACGAAGGGATGAGCTGGGTCTGGCTGCAGGGGGGGAAGCAGGCTGGGGTCGAGGCTGCGAAGGCGGCCCTGCCGGGACTTCATTCCACTCCCCGGCGACCTCTTCGAATTCTCTGCCGCCTCTGGGGAGCCGCAGGAGGGAGTATAAGAGACAGAGACGTGGGGACAAGAGACGAGGCAGACAAGAACCACAGGGAACGGCGGGCAGACGGGCAGCATCCTCTAGGAGGGCGCCATCCTCTAGGAGGGCGCCGTCAGTACCAGGAAGTGCAGGCGATGAGGAAGCGCACATCATCCAGCGGCCCCCACGGGCCGGGTTCGGGCTGGGGCTGGGGCTGGGGCGGCGGCTGAGGCTGAGGCTGAGGCCGGGGCCGCTCCGCGCCCTCCAGCGCCGCGGGCTGGGGCTGGGGCTGGGGCTGGGGCTGGGGCTGCGCAGGGTCCGGGGCGCCGCAGCCGCTGCTCAGCTGAGCCCCCATGGTCTGCAAGAAAAGAAACCCTTTAGGTCTGAGTCGCCGGTAATCCCCGCTAGGGCCCCGCCCCGGCCCTGCCCTCACCTGGTACGGCCACACCCGCTGGTTTCCCAGAGTCCACCTCGGCGACGGGAGGAGCTGGCGTCGTGACGTCACCACGCACCGACCTCGCCCCCCGCGCGTTAGAGCGAAGACGGGACTCGAGCCCGGGCTCCGGGGCGGGGCCCCGCGAACGCACCCGGCCAATCCCGCCCCAGCACTTCGAGGCCCCGCCCCACCAAAGGGACGGACTGCGCCCCCGCTGCCTCTGAGGCGCCCAGGCCCGGAGGGACCTGTGAACCTGATGCCCCGCCCCCCGCCCACCGAGGTAAGGACCTGCAACCTCCATCCTCCATAGTCAGAATGCCCAGAAGATGGATGCCCCAGAGCTCTCTCGGGGCCTCACCTCGCTCCGAGTAAAGTCGGAACAGACTCTCAGCCTTTCAAGGACAGAGAAGACTGGAGCAAAGTCGGGGGCCGTGGCTCACGCCTGTAATCCCAGCACTTTGGAAGGCTGAGGCGGTGGGTAGGTCACTAGAGCTCAGGAGTATCAGACCAGCCTGGGCAACATAGTGAGACCTTGCTTCTACTAAATAAATAAATAATAGATAGATAGATAGATAATCGAGCCGAGAAGGTCAAGGCTGCAGTGAGCCATCATTGTGTCACCACACTCCCACCTGGGTGACAAGAGCAAGACCGTGCCTCAAAAAGAAAATAAAAACGTGAGAACTATAGTGCAGAGTATTTCTTGCTCCAGGATGAGGCCTCCCATCCTGATGATGGTGAAGGGAATGGCGTGTGTGGAGGTGAACTGGGTATGTATTGTGGCCATCCCACCCTAGCTTCCCAGAATGCTGGAACAACTGGAGAGTGTGGAGATTGTACACAGGCTGAGGGCCCCAAACATCACATTCAGAATGGCCAAGGGGAGCTGCACTTTAATGGGGTGGCACAGGACAGCAGAACCCTTAGCCAGCAGCCACAGGGCTTGCCAGCCAGCACAACAGAGCAGGTTTTTACATGATGATAGATCCAGGCGATGAGCACAGGTGGAAAAGGGCTGGGTGCCCAGCCACTCAGTCCCAGTGAGCTCTCTGCCACCTCCCTGCCAGCATCCAGTACAGATTGGGTGGAGCATGGAGAAGGTGCCAAAGTCCAGAGCCAAGAGCCCACGGAACAACCTGGAAGGTGACTCAGGTGAGGCTGAAGAGAAAGGAAAGTGCACAGTCAGTAGCTGTTTCACAGAGCCCGCCTCACCCTTGAGGTGCTTGCCTCGGCCCTCACCCCCAGATCAGCTCTGAAGAGCTGCTCAAGCAGCTGCATATCCTAGCCCTGAACAAAGCCACAAAAATGAGGATTAGCAGATGCTCAACAAATTTTTTAATATCATGGTGAATTGAAAAAAAAAAAAAATGTGCTGGCTCTATGTGCTCAGCAGTATGCAGATATGCTCTCACACTCGAGAAGCTACCAGAACAAACTGGTAGGCTCCCATTCTAGATGACATTTTTCCCCATACTCGCAAAAACCAAGTTAACGCCCAGCCATGGGCAGAAGAAAGGGGAGACCCCAGGTACCTGTCAATGAGGGAATCCCGCATGCTGGTAGCAATGGTGCTAGGCTGGGCTTCATTCAGCTTGAAGACACTTTCCACCACTGACAGCTCTGTGCTCGTTGTGTCCAGGCCACAGAAGGCACACCAGTCGTTCACCACCATCCCAGCGGCAATCACCTCACTGCCTCGGTTCACAGTGCCTGCCTGCCAAGGGAAGGACTCAGGGTGAGTCACGGCACCAGTCTCTCCCTCCTCAGTGAGGACTCTCCCCAAACCCTGCTCCTCCCTGGCCTGCAGCTCCAGTCCCAAACTGCAGCAGGTAATGACTCAGACTCCCGAACACAGGGCAAAAGGATCTGCCTCAGCAGGAGACGGGGTTCAGAGAACAGGAAGGCTTACCACAAGGGGGACCTGAAGAAGAGAGGACAGCTCATCCTGATCTTCAACTGAAGTCTTGGGATGCACCAGCCCTCCCTGATTGCTGAAGACACAATAGCTTCCTACTAGCACCTGGTCGGCCACTGTCTGTCTGAAGACTTCAACCTTGAGCACATCTGCCAGAATTTCTTCTGTCTCCTATCAGTTAAAGGTATTGTGTTCAGGGTCCAGAACTTACAGCCCCAGAACCAGGGCTCTCCATGCCCAGAAGCACCCAGGCCTTGGCTCCCTGTGCCACTCATTTCTCCAATGTATCTCATATGAAAGCCTCACCCAGAGAAAGGAGGAAGTACAGCTTAGAGCAGAGTCAGGGCCAGCTGTGAAGCCCCTAATACTCATGCATGGAGGCAGGTCTCCATGTCACTTTTTTTTCCCCTCTCACCCACAGTCAAAAATTCAACAGTCAATCACCACAGGACTGGATGGTTCAATCTCACCAATCCTGAAGGATTCATACCCTCCCCAGCTTCTTTC
Organism: Sapajus apella; assembly: GCF_009761245.1. Taxonomy (NCBI): domain Eukaryota; kingdom Metazoa; phylum Chordata; class Mammalia; order Primates; family Cebidae; genus Sapajus; species Sapajus apella. Next base: position 8,055,606 of record NW_022436973.1, on the reverse strand, counting down.
TGACACTGATAAGGCATCTGTTATCATTATTCTAATGAGTACCTGAAATTCAAGAACCCATACATAAAAAGAAACCACAGAAGAGACCCCTAATTCCTGCCTGTTAGGAAAGATCAGTGACAGACCAATGACTAGGATAGCCCTGTGACACTTGGGTCAGGTTGGGCTGCCTCACCCTGTCCAAGTCTGGGTGGACCAAGGCCACGTAGTCATTGCAGGTGGTGACATTGCCCAAGGCTGAGAGCCTCTCCTCCACCCGCCGAATTTGCACTGAGTCTGGGAGGCTATTGCGAATGTGTTGCAGCTCCTGATCAGTGGTATTGTTGGGCACCAGGAGACCGTGTCTGTTCCCTAGAGAAAACCAAATTAGAGCGGGGTGGGGGGGGTGCGGAACAAAGGTGAACCATGAACACACAAGATGCCTGCTGAGCCCTAGGGGCTGAGGATACAACCCAACAGCCCAGCCCAATCAGCTTTCCCAGGAAAGCTTTAGGCCCAGAGCGCAGCCCTCCAACCCACAACCCACTGATTCGTATAACACCCAGGGCAGGCCAGAGACTACCCAGGAGTCCCAACAAACACTGCCTATTTCACCATCATCAACGGGGGAGGGGGGGGCACTAACAGAAAGAGCTTTTGGCATTAGTTGTGTATTTCTACTTAAAAACTGAAATAACACTACACACATAGCAGAATGGATACTTTTTTTTTTTTTTTTCTGAGACAGTGTCACTCTGTCACCTAGACTGGAATGCAACGGTGCAATCTTGGCTCACTGCAACTTCTGCATCCCAGGTTCAAGCAATTCTGCTTCACCCTCCTGAGTAGCTGAGATTACTAAGGCACACCACCTCACGGCTAATTTTTTGTGTTTTTTGTAGAGACTGGGTTTCACCATGTTGGCTAGGCTGGCCTCAAACTCCTAACTTCAGGTGATCCACCTGCCTCGACCTCCCAAAGTGCTGGGATTACAGGTGTGAGCCACCGTGCCACCAGAATGACTAAAATTTTTACAAGTCATCAATTCCAAGTGTTGGCAAAGATATATGGTGCAACTGAACTCTCATGCACTGAGACAGGAGTGTAAGATACTTCAGATAATTATCCAGCATCATCTACTACTAACTAAATAGTCACATAACCTGTGACTCTGCCATGCCACTCTTAGGTATTATATATCCAGTAGAAATATGTTTGTGTTCACTAAAAAAACCATAGTAGCACTATTCCTACTAGACCAAAGTGAAAACTGCCCAAATGTACTGTCGATGTAATGGATGAATACACTGTGGTATACATACACAAAACACACTATACAGCAACAAGAATGAACAAACTACAAATACACACCTCTCAATTTCGAAATTCCAGGTCATGCCCATCATCAAATACACCAACGACCAAGCTACAATTTCCCTTGTCAGAACTTGCTCAAGTCCTAAGGGCATAGCTAGAGATCAGGGTGTTGTTTTTTTTGTGTGTGTGTGACGGAGTTTTGCTCTTGTTGCTGGAGTGCAATGGCACGATCTGGGCTCACCGCAACCTCTGCCTCCCGGATTCAAGCAATTCTCCTGCCTCAGCCTCCCAAGTAGCTGGGATTACCGGCATGCGCCACCACACCCGGCTAATTTTTGTATTTTTATAGTAGAGATGGGGTTTCTCCATATTAGTCAGGCTGGTCTCAAACTCCTGACCTCAGATGACCCACCCACCTCAGCCTCCGAAACAGGCTTAAGATTTTTAAAAATTAGGCCGGGCGCGGTGGCTCAAGCCTGTAATCCCAGCACTTTGGGAGGCCGAGGCGGGTGGATCACGAGGTCAAGAGATCGAGACCATCCTGGTCAACATGGTGAAACCCCGTCTCCACTAAAAATACAAAAAATTAGCTGGGCATGGTGGTGCGTGCCTGTAATCCCAGCTACTCAGGAGGCTGAGGCAGGAGAAATGCCTGAACCCAGGAGGCGGAGGTTGCGGTGAGCCGAGATCACGCCATTGCACTCCAGCCTGGGTAAAAAGAGCGAAACTCCGTCTCAAAAAAAAAAAAAAAAAAAAAAATTTTTAAAAATTAAAATAAACATAAAAAAATAAAGAAACAGACTTTTAAAAGTGACCTCAATGAGCAAAACTACGAAACAACAGGCAGTAGTAATGGGAGACAGATGCAGCTTAAAGAAAGGACTATGGACCATGATAAACAGTGCAACAGGTAGGAAGGTAGGGTAGAGATGTGGTGAAGGGAATTTAAGGTTTCAATGTAACTGACCGCAAATCTTGGCTAATCTTTAGAGAGACAGAAATGGATGCTTAGAAAGAGAAAACAACTTGCCCACAGTGGCAGAGAGAGATGAGACACAAATCCTCGGCTGGGTACAGTGGCTCTCGTAATCCGAACACTTTAAGGGACTGAGGCAGGAGGATCACTTTAGCCCAGGAGGTCAAGGCCAGGGAAGCCACGTGTCTACGGTCAGGGTCCTTGTATTTAAGTATCAACCAGGTGTGATGGCACCAGCCTGTGGTCCTAGCTACTTGGTAGGCTGAGGTGGGAGGATTGGGTCTAAGAGGTTGATGATGCAGAGAGCTATGATCTTGCCACTGCACTCCAGCCTGGTCGAAAGAGCAAAAATCTCGTCTTAAAAAAAAAGGGAGATAAAAATCCTCCTTCACATTAGGAACTAGGCATGGAAGTTAGTCAGTTAGGCTGTCTCAGCTTCCTCATCAGTCAAGTTAGGCCAGTAATTCCTACCTTTCAGTGTCTTTGTAAAGAAGGAATGAGAACAAGTGAAAGCACTTTACATTATTTGGTATTACTATTATCCAGTAGCCTTTCCTAGAGGATTGCCCCCGACCTCCTGACGCTTGGCCGGAGAGATTCTATAGTGCCCAGAGATAATGGATGATATCCTGGGAATCCCTAGATCACTCCAGGTTCCCTCCGGGGGTGAGATTAATGGTGCTTGGAGACCACTCCCTCCCTCGGCGTCCTCCACCTGCCTTACCCACACACATGCGCCCGATGATGCGGCAGCCGGCGATAGACGCGTGCACCACGGGGATGGTATCGGAGAGCTCGCCCTCGAACACACTGTAGGGACATGGACTCGGTGGTCGCGGGGCGGAAGGGCCGGCGCCCTCACCCCGCCGGAGCTCTTGACTCCCAGGTACCCTTGCCCCCACCGCGAGCCCCTGGGCTCCCGCCGCACCTGTAGAAGTTCTCCGAGCCTCCGATGGCCACCAGGCAGTAGGTGTTGGTGAGCTTGGCAAAGCAGCCGATCTCACAGTTGTTCTCGAAAGACGCTCGGACCGCCATGAGGCCTGGGGGCGATGGAGCCGGGAGTTCAAGGTCTGCGGATCCTTTCCCAGCTTTGCCTGCCTCCGCCTCTCGGGCCCCGCCGCGACCCCGCCCCTGTTGGCCTCCGGGCCTCTCCGCCCTCAAGTCCTGCCCACTGGGCCCCGCCAGGCCCTCCGGCCCTGAATCCTCAGGCCCCCACCCCTCCCGACCCAGGACGGGAGCTGACTCTTCCAGGATCCCCTCACACCAGCTCACCAAATAACCGCAAGCTCCACACGCGACGACTGTACCTCAGACTCTCTAAAAAGGTTTCGGTTTCCACTTCCGCCCAGGGAGGCTTCCGGGAGAGCGCGGCGCGCCCCGCCACGCATGCGGCCCTCCTACCTCCGGTCTCCGGCGGACTCTTAAGTTCGCCAGCTCTGTGGGCGGTGACCCCGCCTGGCCCCACCCCCAGCCTGCTCGCGTTTACTTATTCATTATTCATTCAAGAGCGTTTTAGGAGCTGTCATCGACCTAGACCTTTGGCTGCTCAGAGGTGAGGCATGAGGGAGAGGAGGGGCCGGGGTGTCTCGTAGAAGGGTTGATGATGGAGGTATTGATCGAAATGAAGCCGGAGGCCGGGCGCGGTGGCTCAAGCCTGTAATCCCAGCACTTTGGGAGGCCGAGGCGGGTGGATCACGAGGTCAAGAGATCGAGACCATCCTGGTCAACATGGTGAAACCCCGTCTCTAATAAAAATACAAAAACATTAGCTGGGCATGGTGGTGCGTGCCTGTAATCCCAGCTACTCAGGAGGCTGAGGCAGGAGAATTGCCTGAACCCAGGAGGCGGAGGTTGCGGTGAGCCGAGATCGCGCCATTGCACTCCAGCCTGGGTAACAAGAGCGAAACTCCGTCTCAAAAAAAAAAAAAAAAAACTAAACCATGAAGCCGGAGGAAGGGCAGCATGTTTGGGGAAAGTGATGAGTCCAGCTGTGCCTTGCCTGACAGAAGTCTGGGTCTGGAGCCCAGCGTGGAAGTGGAGAGCTGAGGAATGAGATGAGGGGCTGAAGACTGGGATGGACTAGAAGAGGCTACCCATAGAGTTCCAGGAGAGAGGAGGAGGCGCAGCGAGAGAGGGAAAGGCAGCCAGGCTGCAGGTGCTGGAGAGGGGAGGACGGATCAAGCAGGGGCTCAGGGAGAGGGTGGAAAGGGGTCCAGGGTGGGCAAAGATGTGGGTGCTGGTTGGCTGCCACGATGTGCCTCTCGCACGGGCTCTATCACTCACTCAGCAGCCAACTTCTGTCCCGCGATAGTGACGAGGACCTAGGGCCCTGCTGCACGCTTGGACAGGATGAACTTGCCCCACATTTTGTAGAATCTGCAAAAGCCCCAGGTTCTCTCAAAATGTCACAGTGGTAGCCTGGAGACCCTGGACTCCCTCAGTACCTCCTTCAGCATTCACCCTCCTCCAGGGGGCTCCCCATTATTGGCCTGAAGGGTGCCCTTCCCATAACTCCACAAAGTTCAGGATACACCAGGCACTGTGAGTCACAATAAAATCTGCCTTTATTGATGTACATCATGTTTACTGTCCTGGACAGGTGGTAAGTTCAGGAAAATGGCCCATGACCTGTCAAAACCTGTACTTCAAGAGACACTCAGCAAAATCATGATGGCGACAATGATGATGATAACGATGATGCGTGTGTGTGCGCGTGCGTGTGTGTGCACGTATGTGCGTGTGCATGCGTGCATGTGGGTGCATGTGTGCGCGTGTGTGCGTGCATGTGCATGTGTGTGTATGTGTGTGTTTAGGAATCCACATATGCTGCTCCTCCTCCCTCGCTCACCTCAGACCCACTCCCTCAGTCCTCTCTTGGGCATCTCTTCCTCTGATTCCCTCCACCAAAAATTTCTCTAACTCTCTCCTCCCTCTGCCCAAAACCTCCCCATCTTTCAAGGCCTGGCTCAAAGGCCACCTCCATCTCCTCTAAGAAACTTTGCTGACTACTCCACCTTCTCCATGAGTCTCTGCCCTTTGTTTTCTTTTTTTTTTTTTTTTTTTTTTTTTTTTTTTTTTTTT
>NW_022436973.1:8012718-8050153 GCF_009761245.1 Sapajus apella | reverse complement strand
GCTGGAGTGCAATGGCGCGATCTCGGCTCACCGCAACCTCCGCCTCCTGGGTTCAGGCAATTCTCCTGCCTCAGCCTCCTGAGTAGCTGGGATTACAGGCACGTGCCACCATGCCCAGCTAACTTTTTGTAGTTTTAGTAGAGATGGGGTTTCACCATGTTGACCAGGATGGTCTCGATCTCTTGACCTCGTGATCCACCCGCCTCTGCCTCCCAAAGTGCTGGGACTACAGGCTTGAGCCACCGCGCCCGGCCCTGCCCTTTGTTTTCTAACACCCTCTGTCACTGGTTAACCTGTTCTCCAGCAGCTTGTGCATTTCATCTCTGTCCCCAGATCAGGAGTCTGATCCACCTGTCAGCTCTATAGTACGCCCAGCACAGGGCTGGAAACACAGCCTAGATCCAAGAAGATATGGGGTGTGTGTGTGGGTGTGTGTGTGTGTGTGTGTGTGTGCATGCAAGAATCTTGAGCCCAGAGAGTGTGTCTGACCTGGGCTTCTAGACACCTCCCTTCCCCAGTCTGGGTCCTGAGTGTCCAGAGTCTCAGTGGATAGAGGAGGGGCCTGCCCTGGCCAGTGCACCCCCACACACCCTCCGGCTAGGACTCAAAGCGGCTTCGGAGCTGCCTGAACTTGGACTTGTTGTACTTAGTGATGAGGTCCAGTTTGCTGTGGCCCAGGGTCATCCGTTTCTCATCCTTCACCAGGTCATTGTTACCACCATTGAGATGGCCACCCTTGGGACCCCCAAGGAGGCCAGGCTCGGGTCCCTGCCTGGCCCCCTGCAACTGATGATACTTGGTGATGAGGTCCAGGTTGCTGTGGCCCAGGGTTAGCCGTTTCTCATCCCCAGACCCCACCCCAGCTGTGCAAGCAGGGCTTGGTATCGGGAGACCACTGGGCCCAGGCCCTTCACCCCGGAATGGGCCAAACTTTGTGATGAGGTCCAGCTGGCTGTGCCCCAGGGTCTGCCGTCGCTCATCTGGATTCTGTCTGGCAAGTCTGGCTGAGGAGCTGGCTTCAAAGGGCACTCTGGAGCCCTGGGCCTTGGGGCACTGCACCAGGAGGTCCAACTGGCTATGGTTTAGGGACAGCCTTCTGTCCTCCAGGGCCCGATCACCAGGTCTGGGGGAACATGCCTCAGGGGCACCCCCAGTACCCAGGGCTCGGGGCAGGAGATCCAGCTGGCTCTCTGCCTGGCTTGGGGATAACTTCCTGTCCTCTGGGGCCTGCTGTCCAGGCCGAAGGGGGCCTGAGTTGGGGGTAACCCCAGAGTCAGGGTCTCCCACTTCTCGGGCTCGGGGGAAGGGGACAAGGAGATCCAGCTGGCCACGACTCTGACTAGGAGATGCTTTCTTCTCCTTCTCCTCCACTTTCTCCAGGGCTGTGCCAGGTACCCATCGACCCCGCAAGGGGCTAGGGTCTTGGCTTCCTGGGAGCCCATTCCCTGGGAACGGGGACAGAGCTGGGACACCCCGATGGAATTGGAGGAGGGGCCGGGAGCGAGGAAGCAGAGGTGACCCCACTGCCAAGGTCAAGGGGCTGGTACTATTATGGTTGAGGGCAGGGGAGGATTGGGACCATGGGTATGCCCCTAGTTTGCCCAGGTTGGCCCTATAAAGCCCAGGAGGGGAGCCGTGGTTAGGGTCTGACAGCTGGCGATGCAGGGAGGGCTGGCCACTGGCCTCACGGCGGGCGGGGCCTGGACACGAGGACCCCATACCCGTGTCACTGCAACCACCACCTCCTGGTAGAGCGAGGTAGGAGGAGTGGCCCATAAGTGGTGACCGCTTGATGCTGCTGAGGCTGCTGCTGGAGGGCGGTGAGGATGTGGGGCTTGGGATGCCAGGCCCAAAGGCCAGGGCCACAGGGGGAGGACGCAGTGCCCGGGGAGGCAGCGGGTCCTCGCCACCGCAGAAGCCCTCCACAGGCCGTGACTCGGCGTACAGACAGCGGAACTCCCGGTCAAAGTCTTCCACGATGCAGCCCCTCAGTTGCAGCACCATGCTAGTATGGGCCTGGCTGCAAAGCCAGGTGAAGCTGGGGGCAGAGGTACGGGGGGTCAGGAGGCAAAGTACAGGACCCTGGGGGTCGGCAGGAATCACAGCCAGGGACACATACCAGGTCCAGCATGCTGGACCCAAACCCCACCACCATGAGGGCTCACAGCAAAGGGGCAGAGCTTCAACTCCAGAGTCTGTGCTTGCCCTAGCCCTGCTTAGTGGGCCTGGGAACTCAGCTGTCCTCAGAGCTCCAACTTCCCCATCTGTAAAATGGACTTGGGGGAGGTTCCCTGAAGTTGCTCCAGTTCAATGTGCAATAGTCATTTTCTTTCTTTTTTATTTTTTTGAGACAGAGTTTCCCTCTGTCTCCAGGCTGGAGTGCAGTGGCGTGATCTCAGCTCACTGCAACCTCTGCCTTCTGGGTTCAAGTGATTCTCCTGCCTCAGCCTGCCGAGTAGCTGGGACTACAGGAGTACACCACCACGCCCGGCTAATTTTTGTATTTTTAGTAGAGACAGGGTTTCACCATGTTGGCCAGGATGGTCACCATCTCTTGACCTCATGATCTGTCCACCTCGCCCTCTCAAAGTGCTGGGATTACAGGTGTGAGCAAATGCGCCCAGCCAGTAGTCACTTTCTATCCAAGGGTATTAAAGTGATCATTCCCCTAGAGTGAGCTCCTCCGGGGCTGACTTGCCCCACACCCTCCCCTGAGCCCGGCTTGATGCCTGGCACATGACAGTTGCTCAGTCCGGGTCCAAAGGGGTGGGTGAGCGGAGGGAAGCCCACAGCTGCCAGCCCGTGACACAGCCCCAGGCCCCTCTCGTCCCCTCGTGCCTGCTTACCTGTAGCTGCCCACCACCACCTGCTCACAGTCAATGAGGACAAACTTCTCCAGGGCTTGCCCGGTGAAGCGACGGCCAGCCTTGCTGCAGTATGTGTCCCCACATGTGCTCCGCACACGCATGTTCTGGGTGGAGGGAGGCTGGGGTGAGCTTGAGAGAGTGAGGCTCAAGCCATGTCTCTGCCCCATGGGGTCTCTAACCCCAGACAGCTAAGAGAACCCAACCCCACTCCCATTGCCCCCCAGTGCTGATGGCCACCCACTGGCTCCTCCACCCTCCCTGACTCCCCGCCCTCACCCCCAGTTACTGCCCTTGGTCCTCACTGACCGGCAGGTGCCCCCCATTGAGGTCCATCTTGTAGCACATCTCCAGGAAGTGCCTCAGGTGCTCCTGGGCCAGGAGCAGGTACACAGGGACACCACGCCGGCTGGAGGCCTCCATGAGGTCACACAGAAGCTCCATGTCCGTGAATATGTCCATCACCACAGCGACCACCTGGGTGTGGAGAAGCACATGAAAGCTCAGCGCTGCCCTGGGCACTGCCCACATCCAGCCAAGCCTGGGGCAGGAAGCTTTGCCCCAGGAAAAGAGCACAGGACTGAAAGTCAGGAGGCCAGAGCCTTCAAGAGCAAGTGAACCGGAAGGGCTCTTAGCAGTGACCTAGCCCAGGGCTTCTTAACTTGGGCACAGGGACATTTGACTGCCTTCTTTTTTTTAAAAAGTGTCTGTCTTGCTCTGTTACTCAGGCTAGAGCGCAGTGGTGTGATCATAGCTCACTGCTGCCTAGAACTCCCAGGCTCAAGGAATCCTCCCAACTCAGCCTCCCAAGTACCTGGTATTACAGGCATATGCCATTATGCCTGGCTTTTTTTTTAAGACAGAGTCTCACTCTGTTGCCCAGGCTGGAGTGCAGTGGTGTGATCTTGGCTCACTGCAACCTCTGCCTTCCGGGTTCAAGTGATTCTTGGGCCTCAGCCTCCTGAGTAGCTGGAATTACAGGCATCCACCACCATGCCCAGCTGATTTTTTGTATTTTTAGTAGAGATGGGGTTCCTACTATGTTGGCCAGGCTGGTCTCAAACTCCTGACCTCAGGTGATCTGCTCACCTCAGCCTCCCAAAGTGCTAGAATTACAGTCAAATCCCAGCCCAGATTTGACTGTTGAACCCCTAGCTGTTTGAAAGCATTTCTGTGAATCTTTCCATGCACCGAGTGTTATCTGTCATCAGAGTCTCAAAGATGACTGTGGGCTGGGTGTGGTGGCTCACGCCTGTAACCCCAACACTGTGGGAGGCTGAGGTGGATGAATCACCTGAGGTCAGGAGTTCGAGACCAGCCTGACCAACATGGAGAAACCCCATCTCTACTAAAAATACATAAAATTAGCTAGGCATGGTGACGCATGCCTGTAATCCCAGCTACTCAGGAGGCTGAGGCAGGAGAATCGCTTGAACCTGAGAGGCAGAGGTTGCGGTAAGCTGAGATTCCGCCATTGCACTCCAGCCTGGGCAACAAGAGCAAAACTCCATCTCAAAAACAAACAAACAAAACAAAACAAAAAAAAACAAAGATGACTGTGGATCGGCTATGTTAGTCCAATGCCCCCTCTTCACTGAGCCCCAGATGGGACAGCAATGAGGCAGTGAGAAGCAGAACCCAGATTCTGATTCCCAGGCAAGCTCCTTGCACTTTCCCCACAAACTCCAGCCCAGGGACTATCTGAGGCTTCCTTCTTCAGGGTCAGAGCTACAAGCCACTTACTGGGGTCTTCACTGCCCTTCCCTAACCCTGGCTCAGTTTCCCTGTGAAGCCACAGAGGTCCGGTGTGGTCCCTTACACTGCAGACCCCTTTACTTGCACCCATGCCAAATGGATCCAAGTTTTTTGCAGTTAAGGGCTCGGCTGGGCCTTGTGCTTCCATCCCATATAAAGGGCTGCCTCAAAGAGGCCCCTGAAGCCCTCCTGGCACCTCCAAGCCCCCAGCTGGCCTTTCTTCCCATGGCATATATCTGCTGTGAGAATCTCCTCTCCCAGGCAGGGCGGAGAGGCAGGAGGTACAGAGCACAGCACTCCAGCTCTGGAGCCAGACAGAACTGAATTCAAACCTGGACTCTACCACTTCCTAGAGATACAGCTTTGTGTGAGTCGCTTCACCTCTGGAAGCCTCAACTTCCTCATCTGTGAAATGGAGATAAAGATAGCCATGTCTCAGAGTTATGGGGAACTAAATGTGAAAATGCTCAAGACATAACAGAGCTCTACAAACACTAGGATGCAGGGAAATGCAGCATTTCCCAAGGTTACTAGGAGTTGTGACAGCCCAGTGCTTGAGCCTGGTTCCTGGCCCAGCATAGAGGGGTCTAAATGGGGGCCGAGGAGGCGGGGCACTGGGGGATGCCCTAGTTCACAGCACAGGCCCAGCCAGGGGTGGGTGAATAAGGACAGGCAGGAAAGATCAAAGAGGCAGGGGTGAGGACAACAACAGCAACAGTCTCACTAATAACCCCATTCCTGATGCCAATCAGGCCTGGCCCTGCCCTGCCTGGGGCACAGGCAGCCTTGCCAGGGAGACTCTGGAAGTACCAGTGGGATCCCAGCATCCTAGCTTCCCATCTCTGCAGCAGGAGCCTAACCCTACCTCCAACCCTGCCAGGGGTCATTCTGTCCATTCCCTTGTCTCCTGAGCTGGAGGCCAGGGCTCCAGAAGTGAAGCTGTGCTCGTGTGTGGCCGGAGCCTTCCTGGGTGCTGACCACCCTACCTGCCCTCCCAGTTCTCTTTCTCCTGAGCTCCTGCTCCCCATCACTGAGCCCAGAAGCTCCTCTCCTCCTTCCTCCTTGGTTCTGAAACCCAGCCCTCAGGGCCATGAGGAAGAGGCCCACATGCCAGCCCCCTCCCCTGCTTCAGGCCCAGCTGCAGATGTGGTACAGGAGGGCGGGTAGCAACTGGGGACCTGAGCCAGCAAGGAGGGCCGCGACTGCTCCCCAAGGCCCGAGTTGGAGACCCCTGTCTCCCTGAGCCCTGAGCTCTATGTCACCATCTGGACCTCTCTGGGCAAGTCCCAAGCCCCTCTCTGGGCTCAGTTTCTTCTTCTATAAGTTAAGGAGGTAGCTCAGATGTTCCCCAAGGCTGGAGTTCTTAGTGTGAGAACCATAAAACTTTCTGGGAATCTGATAAGGGAGTGGACCATCTTCCAAGGTAAAGATGCAGCAAGGACTCCTCCCTCCAACCTGCACCATTTCACGTGCATTTCAGGGGGGCTGTAGAGTCCCTGATGCCCATGCCCTGTTCTATGCTCATCCATACTACTCTTGGGTACCAAGCACTTGCCAAAGTAAATATGGGGTGCCTCCTTCTAGGAGCTTGCGATCTAACAGTGCCAGAGGTACTGGTTCTTATTCTGCCCCTAAGTCACTGTGAGGCCTTGGGCTGGTCCCTTCCCTCTCTGGGCCTGTTTCCTCCTCTGTAAGATAAGTGATGAAGAGATGAGGTCCTTACCATGCGGGCCTGGCTGAAGAGGAAGCGCAGCAGGTCCTTGATATTCTTCGCCTTGTCCCTCTGGAAGTGGACCACAGCCTGGGTGGGGCTGAAGCCTGTGGCCTGTGGCACCTCCGGCCAGCCCAGGTCCAGATCCGGGGGATCTATATCAGAGGCCGTGGGGAAGTAAGTGCCTGAGGTGACTTCGGAGAGCAGGCTGAGACGGTCTGGCCCCGAGGCCTCCTGTCCCTGTCCCTGGGCCTCGCTGAGCTCAGGGCCCCCGCGTACATAGCTCGTCATGTAGTCCACATCCAGAGTGCTCAGGAAGGGCAGCTCACGCTCCTCGGAGATGACCCGCAGGTAGGCAGCCTCACCCCTCTCCAGGAGGGCGTCAGCCGCCAGCCGGGCCACCTCGCTGTGCTTCAGCACCAGCGGTGAGCTCTCCCGCCACCACGGCCGCTTCAGCTCCTCCACCCGGCCCCGCAGGGGCCCCGCCATGCCCTGGGCTCCCAGGCCCCCTGGCACTGAGCCTCCAAACATGCCTGCCCTGTGGCTGCCTCACCCGCCGGCAGGCCCCATGGCCTGCATGCTGGGCTGGCTGCAGCAGGAAGAAGAGAGCAGCAGAACCGCCTCCTGCCTGCCCGCCTGCTCACTCCGTGTGTGGCAGGGCCCCCAAACTGTTGCCACCCTAAGTCAGAGCCGCGCTCCGCCCCATTGCCCCTGGCCTCTGGAACCTGTCAGGTCAGCCCCACCTGTCTGCCTGTGTTGGGACTCGCCTGCCCAGGAAGCGGCAGTGCCAAGGCCCTCCATGCACACTCCTGCCTCCGTCTCTCTTCCTTCCCCAGCAATGCCGCCCCGTTCCCACCAGGCTCCTAGCAAGTCTCCAAACACTGACTTCCTGAGACCCACAGAGGTTGAGTTATAGCCGAGAGGGGCCCAGGTGTGCTCAGGAACACGCACACACACACGCGCACACACATACACACTCCAAGACACCCAGGAAAAGATGTGAACACACAAGCAGGTATGCGGACGGACATTCTGACAACTCTCTCATAGACAGAGACTGTGGGCTGACACAGGCAGACCACAAATTTTCATCAAATCCACTTGCATAAACTCACCCAGATGCTGATTTAGAGACCGGCCATGACCATAAATCACCCAAATGCTGATTTAGAGACCATCCACTTACCATGGTGGATAGCAGGAACCTTGGCTCACATGCGCAAGGCCCTAAATCAGAGCTGAACGAGCATCACATGGAATATCCAAGGACATCAACACCTATCTGTCCCGCAGCCAGCCCTCTTTTTGCTCCTATAATCGTCCTGCTACTCTCCACCATCTTAACTGTGGTGCTCACAGCCCCCTGGCTCTCTCCCACCCCCACCTGGAACTGTCCTGCAGGAACCTAAAGCAGTGGCTCTCACCCTGACCCCAGGGATGGTGAGAGGTGATAAAATGCAGATCAGTGGGCTCCACCCGCCTGGAGATTCTCATCCAGAAGTTCTCCGTGGCTTCTGGAACTTGTCTTTCTTTTTTTTTTTGAGACAGAGTTTTGCTCTGTCACCCAGCCTGGAGTGCAGTGGCACAATTCTCGGCTCACTGCAACCTCCGGCTCCCAGGTTCAAGCAATTCTCCTGCCTCTGCCTCCCGAGTAACTGGACTACAGGCACGTACCACCAGACCTGGCTAAATTTTGTATTTTTAGTAGAGACAGGGTTTCACCATGTTGGTCAGGCTGGTCTTGACTTCTGACCTCAGGTGATCTGCCAGCCTCGGCCTCCAAAAGTGCTGGGATTACCAGGAGTAAGCCACTGAGCCTGGCATCTTTTTCTTTTTAAGATAGGGTCTTGCTCTGTCACCCGGGCTGGAGTGCAGTGTGCAACCACAGCTCACTACAGCTGTGCCTCAGTTTCTCTGGACTCAAGTGATCCTCCCACCTCAGCCTCCTAAGTAGCTAGGATTACGTGGGCTACCATACTTGGCTAATATTTAAATTTTTGGTAGAGATGGAATCTCACTATGTTGTCCCGGCTGGTCTTGAACTCCTGGACTCAAATGATCCTCCTGTCTCACTCTCCCAAAGTGCTGAGATTACAGGTGTGAGCTACCACACCTGGCCATTTTTCTTTTTTAATTGAGAAACGATCTTGCTGTGTCACCCAGGCTGGAGAGAGCAGTGGTGTGATCATAGCTCACTGTAACCTAGAATTCCTGGGTTTTTAAACAAGTGCCTTTTAAGCAAGTGCTCAGTGTACTGTGGGCAGTGGACTAAGGCCCACCCAAGACACACTGTTCCAGATGGCTGTGCTTGCAACGCCCTTGACTCCAGGGGTGTTCTTGGCCTGGTGGCAGCCAGACCCCAGCCTTCCTCCCCTCCTCCAGGGCTGAGTATTAAAATGGTTGAAAGCTGGCCGGGCGCGGTGGCTCACGCCTGTAATCCCAGCACTTTGGGAGGCCGAGGCGGGTGGATCACGAGGTCAAGAGATCAAGACCATCCTGGTCAACATGGTGAAACCCCGTCTCTACTAAAAATACAAAAAATTAGCTGGGCATGGTGGTGCGTGCCTGTAATCCCAGCTACTCTGGAGGCTGAGGCAGGAGAATTGCCTGAACCCAGGAGGCGGAGGTTGCGGTGAGCCGAGATCGCGCCATTGCACTCCAGCCTGGGTAACATGAGTGAAACTCCGTCTCAAAAAAAAAAAAAAAAAAAAAAAAAAAATGGTTGAAAGCTTATTTCAGAAACTGCAAGGCCGGGAGACAAACAGGGCAGGCAGATTTTTGACCCCTGCCCTGGCAAAGACCAAAATCCCAGAGCATGTACTCTGTGTCCTTAGGAGGACGGTGAGCAGTTTTGCTCTGGGGAAGAGGGTGAGCAGGTGGCAGCTGCAGCTGGGGAGCCAGGCTAGGCAGAAGTGGTCACCACCTTTCTACAGAGGTATGAGGTCCAGCGAGGACAGCAGGGAGTGCTGGAGACCTAAAGCCGTGTCTCACAGCCCTGTTTAGCACTGAGCATACTTGGTTCATCTGGTCTGCGATCATGTCCAGAACACAGGGTCTTCTGTGTCCAAAGAACTTTACACATGCATAGTGGGAGGGAGGTTGGTGGGATTTAGAGGCTCCTCGAGTTGAGCTGAGCCTTAGGACCAAAGATAAACAGGACTGGGGCTGTGTCTTTGAGGACCCTACAAGTGAAGGGCCTGGGGAGGTGTGGGGGGCCACAGGTCAGGAGTTATGGCCCACCCCATCCCATCCCAAGTGCAGGAGCACCGGGCACACCAAGGAGGCCCTTCCCTGGGGGTGAGGAGGCTGCAAGAGGGGTAGGAGGTTGAGTAAAGGAAGCCAGATCATGGGAGGGTAATGAACTGCGGGGGCAGCCGAGGTGGCAGGGCCCTCATTAGGGCTTTATCTCCAGATTTGTTTGAAAAGGAGGACCAACCAGGGCCTTATCTATGTGGGAGAAGTGCTCCCAGGAGGGAGGGAGGCCTGTTTGCATGTTGCTGAGTTAGTTGTGTTTATCCTGCAGTGAGTGTGTATATATCTATTTCAGCTACACGTCTTAGGCTTTGTATCTTTTAATTGTGGTAAAATACACATAAATTTTGCTTTTAAAAAAGATTAGTGGCCCGGGCGCAGTGGCTCATGCCTATAATCCCAGCACTTTGGGAGGCCGAGATGGGCAGATCACCTGAGGTTGAGGGTTTGAGACCAGCCTGGCCAACGTGGTGAAACCCTGTCTCTACGAAACATACAAAGATTAACTAGGCATGGTGGTGAGCGCCTGTAATCCTAGCTACCAGGAGGCTGAGGCAAGAGAATCACTTGAACCCAAGAGGTGGAGGTTGCAGTGAGCTGAGATTGCACCATTGCATTCCAGCCTGGGTGACAGAGCAAGGCTCCATCTAAAAAAAAAAATTAAAAAAAAAAGAACTAGAGATGGGGTCTCTGTTGCTCAGGTTACTCTCAAACTCCTGGCCTCAAGTGATGCTCTTCCCTCTGCCTCCCAAAGTCTTGAAAATTACAGGTGTGAGCCACTGCACCAAGCCAAAATCTGCTATTGTAACCATTTTTTTTTTTTTTTTTTTTTTTTAGACAAAGTCTGGCTCTGTTGCCCAGCCTGGGTTGCTTCCCTTTGGCTATTGTAAATAAGGCACAGGTGTACACATTTGGCTTTGTATTTTTATATACGTCTTCAAACACCCAAGTTTGTACTAGATTCCATTTTTGTACGTAAGAAACCATTGAATATTGTCAATTTCATATGGTTTGGCTAAATGCATAGGTGTACCTATGCATAACCGTACCTGTGCCTGTGTGTGCACATCCAGTCTGTGATGTTTGTGTGCCTGCGTGGCACAGCAGTGTGTGTGGACCTGTGTGTGCGTGTGTGTCTGGGCAATGGGATAGTCCTTGAGTCAGACTCTGCGTTGCAGTGCTGGGGCTGTGTACAGGGAGCGCAACAGAGAGGAACAGGGGCAGGAAGACTTAGTTGAAGGGCAAAGGGTTCCAGTGGATCCCTGACATCTGATAATACGTTTGTGCAAATCAAATACAATTCCCCAGGGCTGTGGGACCAGCTGCCCCTCCCTAGGCAGCCCCTCCCTGTGAGCTGAGTTTGTCAAGGGCAATGGGAGGGCAGACAGGTGGCTCCCGGCCTTGGGGCTGGGCCTAGGGGTGGTGGCCCAGGGTGATGGGAGCCATCCAGGCAGACCCAAGCCCTGTCCCTGGCTGCAGTGTCTCAGGCGCAGGCCCCTTAATGACTGTTATTGAGGAAGGAAACTGTTTTCCTGTAGGAGGTGTGCCAGGCGCCTGCCTGGCATCACTCAGCTGTCCTGGGGGCCACACGGCCTTGTCTGCTGTCTCTCACAAGCCAAGTGGCATCTGGGCCAGTGATGTCGTGTGGGTGTGGGGAGCTGAGGCTGGGCTGGAGCCCTCCAGGTGCAGGCGACTCTGAGCCCAGTGCTGCCACATACCTTTCCTCTGGCGCCCCAGGTCAGAAGGGACAGGGTTCCCACAGCTAGGACTGGTAGGGGAGCCAGAATGCGCCCAGATCCCTTGAATCAAGGCGAAGCGACCCAAGAGCCAAAGATGTAAAGGGACATGTGCTGAGGAGTCCCTGAGGCTGGCTTGAGCCGAGTGGCAAAGGGTGAGAAAGATGTCAGCTGCAGAGTGGCAGGACACGCCCAAGGAAGGCAGGTGGGGGCCGTGGTGCAGGGGACGATTCGAACAGGAAGGCTGGAGCTGCACTAGGAAGAGCTTGAGGGCCTTCTCAGGTGCTGGTTTCTTACCTAGCGTTAATACTGCAGAGGCTGGGAAGACTCCAGAGCAGGATACGTCGGATATCCTACATATCCTAGGACAACGTAGAAACCGCTCCAATGGGGAGAATGGGCCAAAGCACCAGCCCCAGAAACCACCCTTGTGGGTTGAACCCACTGTGGTTCACTGTTCACTGAGTGTGACAGAGCTCTTATCTCATCCTGACATCCCAACGGCTGGGGACACAGCACTGGGCTGTTTGTGCCACTGGACTGAGTCAGACCCCCTGGTAGGAACACAGGCTCTGCCACTTAATGGGGGAGCTGAACAATCACAACTTCTCTGAGTCACGGTGGCTGACTGTAGAGTGAGACCCACGCCACCTCCTTTACAGGGTCGTCGTGAGGAACATACAGGCTCAGCTGCTCCAAGTGTCTGGCTGAGGGTGGCTGTGGTTGCTTAGGACATGCTGAAGTCCAGAGCTTTCCCGGCTGTGAAAGGACAGGGGCTCCGTGAAGGCCTGACCACCCACAAGCCACTAGGGGAGGCTTCCTGGTCACTCTCCTGCCCCTTCTAGACCAAAGGCTGGCACCAAGGCCAACATGGCCCCAGCCGGGTCACTGGGGTGTGGCTGGTCACCGCTGCCTCTGAGATCTGGCCTCTTGTCCCACCCTGGCTCACAGGAGTTGGGGTGTCCATCTGTCTGTCTCCTGTGTTTGATTTCCCCATTTGTTCTGAACTTGGGAGGGAAGAAAGAGGTACATCTGCTGACCCCTGGAGCCCCGTTATGAAGGCACCCTCCCCTTCCTAACCGCCCCCCACCCATCCCATCCTCCCAGTATGGATTTAGTGCCCACCTTCAGCCAGCACTGGGGACCCAAAGATGAGTAAGCGTTTGTCTCTGCCTGGAGAAGCTCACAGTTTAGTGGGGAAGCCAGACTCATAAATAATTATAAACCACAGATTAGGCTGAGGTATAAACCAAGCGCCTCAGGCTTCGAGCTCAGACACATCGAGGAACCCCAGAGGAACCCATGGCCCCACCTCCCCGCTTCAAGCAAGGCACAGCGCAGTGGCAGGCCCTCTCCCAAGTGGGAGGCGAATGCTGTTCCTGGCCACAAGGAGAGAAAAAAAGAAGAGCACCAGCCCGGGCCCATGGGTGCTGGTTCCTGACTGAAACCTGCAGTGAGGGCCGCAGCCTCCCCGTCCACCGTGCTGGCTGGGTGAGAGGTCTCTAGGCGCGTCTGGCGTTATCACTGGAGTCCATCACTTGTTGACGCCATGGGTCGGTGCTTGGAGCTCCCTTCGTGGAAATTCCCCAGCCAGCGTCTCCGGGATCTTTTCTCCTTATTCTCCCCTCCACACGGAAGAGGGGAGCCTGTGGCCTGGTCAGGGTCTGGGTCCTAGGCTCACCAATGTTGCTCCAGGGAAGTCCCCTTATAGCCACAGAGAACCTGATGGGGGAGTGGGGAGCGTAGGGACCAGGGGCCTGAGGCCTGGCCTCCCCCTCCCTAAGTCCAAGCCCAGTGGGTACGGTGGGCGAGGCATGGTGGGTGCAGTGGGCAGACCAGAAGTGGGAAGGAACGAGGGCAATAGGTACAGGAGGGCTGCTCCTGGGGAAGAGTTCAAATACCCCTGCCAGGTCTACTTTCCTCCCGCTCCACCCCTATGACTGATCAACTCTTAGATGACCAGCTGCCATGAGCTCTCCCTTCCCCATCAGCCCTCTCCTCAGAAACTCCTTGTCCCCCTGTCTGTCCTCCCAATTGCTGGTCTCAGGAAAGGGTTCCCTTCCCCACCTCCAAAGCCAAGTGCTTGTTCTCAAGACCAGGCTTCCATCTCCAGAGGGGTCTCATGGGAGTCCTAACACTCATGGGAAGTTTCTTGCTTCACTAAGTGCTTAGCTGCTCATCAGAGTCCTCCCAGCCCCAAGTACATCTTAGGCGCATTCTGCAAACCCCCTCGTTTCATTCCCTCCTGCCTCCTCCCAGTTTCCCTCCATTTCTTCTCAGCATGCTGCTCTGAGTCTCCTCCTTCTAGAAGCTCTCCTCTGGCTCCACAATCTACCTTCTGCACTGGGGCCTGCTCTTCCTGCCACCTCTTGTGAATGCTCCTTGCACTCCCAACCCAGTTTTGGGGCTGCCCTTACCTCTGGGAGCTCATCCAACTTCAGGATTTTTTTTTTTTTTTTTTGAGACGGAGTTTTGCTCTTGTTGGCCACGCTGGAGTGCAATGGTGCAATCTCAGCTCTCCACAACCTCTGCCTCCTGGGTTCAAGCAATTCTCCTTCCTCAGCCTCCCAAATAGCTGAGATTACAGGCATGTACCACCACGCCAGCTAATCTTGTATTTTTAGTAGATACGGGGTTTCTCCATGTTGGTCAGGTTGGTCTCAAATCCTGACCTCAGGTGATCCACCTGCCTCAGCCTCCCGAAGTGTTGGGATTACAGGCGTGAGCCACTGCATCCAGCCCAACTTCAGGATTTCTATACCCAAGACAAGGCCAACATTCTTCGTCCCTGAGGTCCGTCCTGAGGTTCCCCCCGAGGTCCTTACTGCTCCATGCCCTTGCTCTCCGTGAAGCATCGCTAGCATTTGAAGTCCATCTGCCACCAGATAAACTCCCCACAGATACAACCAAGGTGCACCAACAGCAATGGAGTGGAGCCCAGAAGAGACTGTCCAGCTTTGCTGCAGGGTCACCTTGCCCAGCGAGCGCTTTCTTCTCGGTGCACTTATTTCCCTGGTGCATGGTGGGGGCAGCAATCCCTGCCCTGCCTAGCTCATAGGGTGCTGTAATTTCCACTTGAAAAAACACAACGCAGAAAGAAAAAATAAAAAAAAGAAAAGAAAAAACACAACACAAAGAGGATTCTTCTTCTGCCAGATGTCGCCATCCCTGGGCCCCAGAGAGCTCCCTGACTGCACTGTCTTCAGGCTCCACGTTGCCTCAAGACCTGGTGAGTTTTTTTCCGGGAAATGTCTGGGGTTCCAGCTTACCTTTGAGTTCCATCTATCATCTCCAGCATTTCAAGCCTGGATGGCTAGACTCCCCTCTTGACAGAGCCAATCCATCCTGGTACTGCTGTTCTCTCCACTGCCATCACGCCCGTCTTTACCCAGAATGCACACAGTGGCTCCCTGCTGCCTGGCAGCTGATGTGTTATCTGTGCTACTCCCACTCATGGTCCCCCCGATCTCTGCAACCCTTCCTTCCCTTAGCAGCCGACTCAACAGCTGCTGCAATCTGAAGAGCTTCCTGTTCTGTGTCTTCATCTGGGCAGCTCCTCACTTCCTGTTTCCCAGCCTCCCTAAGCCTCACGCTTCATGTCCCAAAGCAGTGGACTGGGTAAGGGCCACCCGAGTCTCCATGCAGGGTATGTCTGGGCGTTTCCCTCCCCGAACATAAGCTTCAGAATCCTCACCTGCAAGGTGGAGAGTGAGGTGACAAGTGAAAATACCAAGCAAGCCTGGCACAGAGGGAAAACACAAAAAATGCTAGCTGAAGTGCAACCTAGGCTTCAGCTTCAGTTTAAGATTCACCCCATCTCATCGTAGAGATGAGGTGAATTTCTTCTTCTTTTCTCATCAGAAGAAATCTCGATGATTTGTTATTATTTTCTTTTTCTTTTTTTTTCCTGAGACCGAGTCTTGCTCGGTCACCAGGCTGGAGTGCACTGGCACAATATTGGCTCACTGCAACCTCCTTCTCCCTGGTTCAAGCGATTCTCCTGTCTCAGCCTCCCGAGTAGCTGGGATTACAGGCATGCACCACCCTGCCTGGCTAATTTTTAAATTTTTAGTAGAGATGGGGTTTCACCATGTTGGCCAGGATGGTCTTGATCTCCTAACCTTGTGATCCGCCTGCCTCAGCCTCCCAAAGTGCTGAGATTACAGGTGTGAGCCACCACGCCCAGCTGATTTATTATTTTCAAATTTTTAGGTAAAACAGAAATCTTCAGCTGGGCATGGTGGCGTGTGCCTGTAATCCCAGCTACTCAGGAGGCTGAGGCAGGAGAATTGCCTGAACCCAGGAGGCAGAGGTTGCGGTGAGCCGAGATCACGCCATTGCACTCTAGCCTGGGTAACAAGAGCAAAACTCCATCTCAAAAAAAAAAAAACAAAAACAAACAAACAAAACAGAAATCTTAGGTGTACTGTTCACTACACTGTTCAGTGTTTCTCATTTGGAAACCTCTATAACAGTCTTCTCTGAAAAGTAAGGAAGATGTGTTTCTTCTGATGAGTAAGTGCACTTCCTTTTATGTGACAATGGGAACTCTATAACCTTAGGACTTTCCATTTTCCACCTTTGATCAGGAAGCTCTCTGCAAGGTCTGGATACTCAACTGCAAATCTCCTGGCTGACCTGGGGGAGGGAGGCAGTGAGACATGGGGACAAAGCAGGGGCCCCAGGGTCTGTTGTGGGCTGCAGCACTCTTGGCCCTTTCTTTTTTTTTTTTTTTTTTGAGACGGAGTTTCACTCTTGTTACCCAGGCTGGAGTGCAATGGTGCGATCTCGGTTCACCGCAACCTCCGCCTCCTGGGTTCAGGCAATTCTCCTGCCTCAGCCTCCTGAGTAGCTGGGATTACAGGCACGCACCACCATGCCCAGCTAATTTTCTGTATTTTTAGTAGAGACGGGGTTTCACCATGTTGACCAGGATGGCCTCAATCTCTTGACCTCGTGATCCACCTGCCTCGGCCTCCCAAAGTGCTGGGATTACAGGCGTGAGCCACCGCGCCCAGCTTCTTGGCCCCTTCTTATCCTCGATCACTTTCTCTCTAGGCCCCTTTAAGCCTTAGTCCCCTCACTTGTGTCAAAGGGATAATAAAAATGATAATACCTGTTTTACCTGATTGTTGTGAGACAATGCATTTACACTATTTTATAAAAGTTTTCAAAAGTCATATGAAAGTTGCTCATTAGCAGTCCAGGTTTTCTAACATAATTATTTTCCCTCTCTTCCCTCCCAAGACCTGCATATGATCTTTTAACTTTGTTTTAAGGCTTTTTGCTTTGTTTTTTTCTGAGACAGGATCTCCCTCTGTTGCCAAGGCTGGAGTGCAGTGACACAATCTCAGCTCACTGCAACCTCCACCTCCCAGGCTCAGGTGATCCTCCCATCTCAGCCTCCTGAGTAGCTGGGACTACAGGCTCACGTCACCACACTTTGCTGGTTTTTTGTAGAAACAGGGTCTCACTATATTGCCGAGGCTGGTCTTGAACTCCTGGACTCAAACAATCTGCCCACTTCAGCCTCCCAAAGTGCTGGGATTACAGGCATGAGTCATTTCGCCCGGCCCCAGCCTACAGTTTTATTATAAACGGTGTCTCTTAATTTGCTGTGATCTTTTCTGGAAGAATACAGAGTACAAATATTAATAAATGACAAAATCATTCCTACAGAGCAGTCTCCTTGAAGGCAAGAAATTGTGTCCTTCACTTGTTTTTACAATAATGATTTACATTGTTAAAACATTTAGCTATGGAAAGAACTTTCGATTTTGGTTCCTATGCTAAGACCAAAGGAAGTACTTAATATTAGGTTGTTAAAATAAGTGGAACTGTATGGGTCACACTGAGAATGGTCCAGAAAGGGGCTTTTTGGTTGGAGTTGTACTGATAACGATTGGTGATTTAGTCACACATTCATACTTTCATTTATCCAATTCGGCTGAGCACTGGAAAAACAACAGCGACCAACACACACATAGTGTCCACTCCATGCCGAGGCAGCTCACAGCACAGAGTGGGAGATGGGTAAGTAAAAAAATCATTGCAACATGGTAAGTGCCACCAGGTAAGGTAAGGGCCAGGTGCGGTGTCTCATCTCTCTAATCCCAGCACTTTGGGAGGCCAAGGCGGGAGAATCAACATAGTGAGAAACTGTATCTACAAAAATAAAAATAAGAAGGTAGGTGCTACCTGAGTAGAGACCCATGTGGGGAGCTTCACAGATAGTATGCCTGTACCTGGGGGCGGGGGGTGGGAGGACAGGAGAGGGAGGGACAAAGGTTCTAGGTAGAGGACACTTACATGATCTCTCCAGGTAACCCCAAGGGGTTCAGTGCGCTTAGAGAAGAAATGGGTAGACTCACAAAAACAGGACTGGAGGCAGGGGCCAAACCAAGAATCCTGTAGCCTCCCAGGAACCTGGAATTGATCTTGAAGGGGCGGGGGATCGGCACAGTCAGGTGCTGACAGCAAAGAAGTGAGGGCTCACCGACATCAGACATGACAGATCCAATCTGGCTCTTTCAAAGGCAGCTCCACACTGCATGTTGCTGTGTTTGACGATGACAGAGTCCTGTGTAGACAGGACTCAGCTCTACAGGCAGAGGCTATCCGCTGCGGGGGATTCATCCAAGGCCTGCATGAACACTGGCTGATTGGGGTGCTAAGAAGAGAGTCAGGTTCTGCATCAGGGCTGGACCAAATGACCTTTCAAGTTCCTTCCAAATCTAAGGTTTCAGGATTCTAACGCAAGCCCAGTAGCTGAACTGGTGCCATGGGCTGGGATCTGTGGCTGGGGAGCTGCCCTGGGCAGCAAATGGGTTAACGCTCAAATAACTTTTATATATGAATTAATGTGTAGAGCTGGGAGCCAAAATCTGTTCCATTAATTTTTCCATCCATTCCAGGAGCAGTTAGGTACACACAGTAAAGTTTATTTTGGTGCATGGTATACTTCACTCCATTAAAAATAAATTAATCAGCAAATTCCTGCCTGGCTCAGCTCTGGTTTATGTAAATAGTGCCCAGCTGTAATGAGTTACAAGGTGTTATTATCTCACACACACAGGAGGCTTCACTCTAGAGCTCTGCTCGCAACAAAAGCATCTTAAATAAACTGAGGGAAGGCGGTTTGATTTGTAATGTTTTCACAGAAGTGGGATATACCTCACCCATATAGAGTTTCTTTATATGACTCATTTTATAGCAAGTTAAATGAAGGAAGTTTGATGGGGGAGGGAGGGGCAATATGGTTCCCCACCCCTTTCTTCACTTTAAGAAAATCCCCCAAGAGATGACCGGCACTGAGGGAGGAGGGGCTGGTCCTCAGGTGCTCAGACCAAGATGGCTCTGAAGCAAGTGCTTCAGAAGCTGGGCGGGGCCCGAAACTGGGCGGGGCCCGAAGCTGGGCACAGGTCTGGGTCTGGTACAACTAGGCCAGGAGGAATGGTCTCTTCTCCCCAGTATCTCATGAAAGGGGAGGGCAAGAGAGGAGACAGCATATTGCTCATTCAGTTCACTGGAGTGACAAAGGTGACTTTGTTCTCAAGGTCTCCTTCCAAATGACTTAGGATGTGACAATCCCTTGGCCATCAGAGGCCTCCTGGGTCCCAGACGAGGGGCCTGGCTGAACAAAGACACATCTCCATGAACACATGCCTTGGCCTGAACAGAGACACAGCTCTATGAACTAGAGGCAAGGGCAGCAGCAGAGACCACCCCCCCCCACCCCAGCCCCTTCCCTTTCTGTCTTTAACTGAGCTGGGCGGCACCCTCACTTCCAGCATCCACCATCTCAGGTAAGTTTCTAAGACCCTGGAATAAAGAAGGGCCATAGCAGAGAGGTCTTTGTTTCTTTCAATGGCCAACTCAACCCCATGTCTGAAAGCTGAGGGACAGCACAAGGTTGCCCTCCGGACTCCACAGCGTGACAATCCGCTCCTAAGCCACAGCAGGCCATGGGGGGTTTCCCTTTTCAACCTATGCCATCCCTTCCTCGGCCTTTGGGAAAAGCTGTCAGTCACTTGTGGTTGCTGGAGGAGGTTGGGGAGTGTGTGCTCCGGAGTTCTCACTTGGGGCTTCCCCTGAGGGAGAGGACACCCTGGGAGAGCTAGGGGTTCTCCTGGCCCTGCACCCCAGCAGATCAGACTCCTGGGCACACTAAGAGGAAACTCAACACAAATGGGGCCAGGTATTTGACAGATGCTGTTCAGAGGTCAATTCAGGCCACTTTCTGCAGGGTCCTGGACCAACAGGCACTTCTCTCCTGGCAGTTCCTGGAAGCCAGCTGGCGGGCCATCCAGAGGGCCCAGCCCGTCAAAGTCCTTCATCGTTGTAAGTGGGGGAATGGGGCTTCAGGATGCTCTGAGGATTCTTCTCCACTAGAGGGCGCCAGCTCACCTCCCCTGTCAGAAGTAGATCCTCCCCGTTTATGGAGTCCAGGTACTGCATCTGCAACCGGGAGAGCGGGACCGAGGCGGCGAAAGAGGCAGGACAGATGTGAGGAGGCAGCATCAGGAACCAGCCTCCCAGGAGAGGAAGGAAGGGGACAGACAGGGCATGAGGGGACTTCTGACCATCCCAGCTCCCAGGCCAGCCCGTCTGTGATCTCCTAAATAATTTCATTAAGGTGGTTGGGAGAAAGCAGTCACTGGGGGGCTTGGTGGGGTGGCAGCTAGGAATTCCCTAGCACACCTCAGAATGGAGAAAGACACACCTCCCAAGAACACTTCCCTACACGCCCTCCCTAGACAGCTCCTGCAGGCCAGGAAGTCAGGGCTTGCAGTGCACACAAGCCATGCTGTCCACCCCAGTGCTGCAGCGTGAGAGTCCAGATTCTGTCTCTTCCCCATGCTGCTACCCAGGGTGGCCACTTCCCCTCTCTGAGATTTAAGTTCCCTTGTCTGAGAGAGGAGATAGAAACAGGTACTTCATAGGACACATGAAGTGATTCAGCAATATGCACATATGCAGTGCTTGGCACTCACACTTTCAACATACGTATGCCTCTCTTGTCTCCTAGTGGGCCCCTGGTCAGCAGGCCCCAGTGTCACCCCTCTAGGACAGTAAGGGCAGCCTACCCCCTAGACAGCTCTGCCATTAAATGGTCACCATGGAGAGAAGCCACTGCTGCGGAGCCAGGCTTCATCTTAGACTTTAGGTCATTCCCCTTCCAAGAATCCACCACTCCAGGTGCTTCAGCTTCCAGCTGCTGACGCTTGAACTCAACCCTAGGCTCTTGCATGTGCCTCAGCTCTGGGTTCCCACCCACCCTGCCATCTCTTCCTTAAGCCCACTCCTCCTTATAAGTGACTCCATTTCTGTCCCCAGTGTCACTGCTGTGCCCACCTCCTGGGTTGAAAGCCTCAACAGAACCTCTGGTTGGCTCTTGGGCCATCGGCTTACACCAATCAGTACTGTGGGTAGGACTGGAGTCTGCTCAAGGCCCGGCTCCTGCTCTTCCTTTCCTGGCCTTCAGCACTCTGGCCTCCCTGTATCACATTATGGGCTGGATTATTCCAGGGTCAGCCGTGTGCCTGGGCTTCCTCGCCAATCCACGAGCTGGCTCCTCGAGGGCAGGACTGGGTCTTATTAATTGCTGCTTTCCCAAGACTGCCTGGTGCAGCAGGTGCTCAAAAGGTTTGCTGACAGAACTGGGTCCCCAAAGCTCCCTGCTTTCCCAAGAGCCCCATCGCTGTTTTCCACTGCCTGACTCCTACTGGGGCAACACTGGACCTCTTGTAGGGACAATGGTTGTGGCAACCCCTTCCTTGAGGGTCCTCGGAGAAGTCCCAGCTGCATCTTGTTGTGGCCTCTGGCACAAGCCCACCACGGCAGATGGAAACGTTAGGCAAGCCTCTCAGAAACAGCATTTGCTTTGCCAATTGCTAATCCTGTCTGAGGGCGAGTCCAGTCAACAGAGAGAGTCTCAGAATCCTCTGTGGGTGGGGCCCTCTAGCCATGCCATGCCTTCTCCCTGGCTCTGGCAGATTTGAAGAGTGGTCAAACAGAAGTCCTGGCTTCTGGGTTTCTCTACCCTGTGGGTCTGCAGAGCCCCAGTATGTGGTTTTTCCTGCAATGAACAAGCTAGTCCTATTGGCCCTGTCTTCTCAAGAGCTGAAGTCCAGCCTTGCCTTTCCTGGTTGTTGGGAGGCTTGAAGACCATGGATACAAGTGAACAAGAGAGTATCTGTGGGGTGACACCCCTTCAGCTCCAGAGGCCAGGCCATGAAGCAAAGATGTGACTCATGGGACAGCCTGAGCTGTCTGAGGCAGCTGAGACCTCAGTGGCCACATGAATCACGCAGCTTGGGGCCCTAGGGCAGCTGTGCAGGCTGACTCACTGGGAGGCCCTGGAGAAGCCTCTATGTCCTCTTCCCTGCCAATCAGCTCACTCATCTATCAAGCATGAATTTCGCATCAATACAGGAGCTGAGGACTGAGGGCAGAGTTAATTCTCCGGAGACTGAGGAGAGCTATGTGGGTAAGCACCCCCCACTGTGGAGCTTTCTCCTAGAAGCTTTGATGTCAGGGAGCCTTGGGGAGCCAGAGGGGTGAGA
Organism: Sapajus apella; assembly: GCF_009761245.1. Taxonomy (NCBI): domain Eukaryota; kingdom Metazoa; phylum Chordata; class Mammalia; order Primates; family Cebidae; genus Sapajus; species Sapajus apella. The sequence continues at coordinate 8,028,270 of NW_022436973.1, read as the reverse complement.
AGCTGAAGTGGGGGGGACCCTGCTTGATCGTGGAGAGCATCTATTGGGAAGAAGCTGAGGGGTGTCTGTGGAATGCTGCCTGCTGTCCTGTCCTGCTGAAAGTCAGGAGCAGGAAACAAATCCAAGTGGGTAGAGAAAGGGCCACAGTGGGCGGTTGCCACTACCCCCCATGCTCATATCTGCTAGGACTCTGTGGGCAAGTTGTTAGCATAGCATCAGGTGCACAGGAGGCAATGAGGTACGTAGTGAATAAACGACTCAAAGTTCCTGAGGGCAGGCAACTACTTGGTGCCTCTTTATCCCTCTCTTCCCATTTCCTGCTCCCTGGTCCAGTTCATAGTTGGACACACAGAAGGAGCTCCTCCTTCAGTGTCTGCCGCTGCTCTGATCTGGTCAGAATTCTCTCAGACTGGTCCTTGGTAACTCAAACACTCATGATCCCCTGAAAGCCCAAGAGGATGACCCGCCGTTGCCAGGACTCCGTGGGGAGGGAAAGGGCTGCTCACCTGTTTCCTCACATACTCCACCAGCAATTCAAGATGTCTAGGGTCTTCACATTTCCGATTGAAGAAGGTCCTCCAGAGGGCAGCAGCCAGCCCATGATCATCTGAAAGGATCCCCTGGAACACACAGCACAGCTTTGGTCTCCTGAGGGGATCCAAAGAACCAGCACACAGACACCAGGGACACTGTGAATATGCTAGCAACCATGGACTCCCCAATGCATGAGATGGAAATGGCGCAGCCACACGGTAGAGATGGAATGTCTTACAAGGGCATCTGCCCAATCCCTTCATTTTATTACATACAGAAGGAGAACAGGGGGTCCAGACAGGCCAAGCCACTGGTCAGGTGAGGCAGAGCTGGGACTCAGGCATGGCTCCTTCTACTCCATACTGTGCCTGGCCCAGGCAATGCCTGAGAGGCCAAAAAGAGAAACGGTAGCAGCAATGCTCCCCTGCTGTCCAGAGAGCACAGGCTGAATCCTCCTGTGAATGTATGTTTCTCCCAGGAATGGAGGTAGGCATAGACTGTGCCTTCTTGCTTGGTCCAAGGACATACATCTGCAAGGCAACTGGCTCTTTGGGGAAGGGAGCCAGCTATCTTGTCTTCACTGTAAACCAACTCTGGCCCAGCCTCTCCCTAAGTAGCAAAACAGGCTGTTCAGCAGGATTGCTGGGGCCACAGTGGGGCAGCCTCAGAGCCTGCACGTGTGTATGTGCCTAATACTGCCTCTTTCAGCACAGAGGAGACTTCTGTTGGGAAGCTCAAAGATTACAGAGGCAAATAAGAGCCCTAGCCACCAGCTAGGGACATTTTCTAGCTTGGAGCTCTGGGAGGGGAGGGCTGAGAGTCTTGCTTCTTGGGATGAAGGTAACTGATGAAACAGGCCCTCTGTCCAGGTGCCAAGGTAATGTGTGGAACTGATGTGGTGACTTGGAGTTAGAAGGCAGATCTGGTCCTAGTTCTGCCTCTGCTAAGATCAGTGATGGTGGCAATTCACTAAACCAAAGTCTCAATCTTCTACTTCTTAAAAACAGATCAAGTTACCTGCTCTATTTACAGCATTCTTGAACTATTTGTTAAGTGTGATCTGTTGGATACAAAGATTAAGAGCATGCTTTGGCAGACAGCTGGGGTACAGTCAAAACAGTGGGATCTGGGAACCAGAGCATCCAAGTTCAAATGCCAGCTCTGTCACTTGATGGCCATGTGGCCTTTGAAAAGCTATTAGCCCTTCCTGAGCCTCAGTTTCTCATGGGTTAAACAAGCATAACAATACCTATCCCACAGACTTGTTGTGCGAATTAAGAGATACTGGCCATGAATGGCTCTGTAAGTGGTAAACATTACCCAAACACCCAGGATCACTTTATTGGACATTATGCTGTGGTCTGTCCTCGTGGGCACTGTGGTATATGAGGTCTGGCTCCAGGCCTGCTGCCAGGAAGGGCCATGTCCAGTATGGGGTGCTGACAGTTTGGTAGAAAAACATTCCACCTGTTCCAAATGCCCTCTGATAAACACTCCTTACAGTTCCACAGCTTAGGACTGTCCTGGCACAATGGCTGAGTCAGGGAAACTGGCTTCTTCTGACAAATGCGGACAAGAGCTGAGGACAAGCTCAGGCACATCACCCTCCTCAGGACGATTTGCTAGCACAACAGCGTGCCTGTGTCTGCCGTGCCTGTGCACATGCCAGAGTGCTGCTGGCAGCAACCCACATGTGCTGTGCAGAAAGGAATGGAGGTAGCAGCGAGTGTTACGGGGACCTGGAGAATGGGCAGAGTCTAGGACGGGAAAACAGGCAGCTTTAGCAAGGGGGCAAATGGCTGGGAAAGGGCAAATCCATAATCAGGAATTCCTGACCCATCAAAGGGAAAAGGATGACTCAGTATTCACTAATAGTGAGAACAACCCAACTGTTTCAGACTGTCAGGGTTCCCTCACACACTTGGCTCCTAATGATATGTATGCCAAGTAGAACAGATATTATATTCCCATTTGATTCGCTTTGTTTTGTCTTGAGATGGAGTCTCACTCTCACCCAGGCTGGATTGCAATGGTGTGATCTTGGCTCACTGCAACCTCTGCCTCCAAGTTCAAGTGAGTCTCCTGACTCAGCCTCCTGAGTAGTTGGGACTACAGGCATGCACCACCACAACCGGCTAATTTTTAAAATTTTTAGTAGAGACAGAGTTTCACCATGTTGGCCAGGCTGGTCTCCTGACCTCAAGTGATATGCCCACCTTGGCCTCCCAAGTGCTGGGATTACAGGTGTGAGCTACTGTGCCCAGCCTATATTCCCATTTGAAAGATAAGTAAACTGAGGCTTAGAGGCTATCTAGCTAACTGGTGGCTGAACTAGAACCAGCATGCTCTGATGAGGTGGGGGATGATGACTAACCAGCTCTAGTCAGAACACAGAACCTGGCATAGAGTAGGAGAGCAATCAGAATGTCTGAATACCCAGTGCTCTGAGAGGTCAAGCTGGGTGGATCACTTGAGCCCAGAATTTCAAGACCAGCCTGGACAACATGGCGAAACTCTGTCTCCACAAAAGATATAAAAATTAGCCGGGCATGGTGGCACACGAGTATAGTCCCAGCTACCCAGGAAGATGAGGCAGGAGGACCACCTGGGCCCGAGGAGGTCAAGGATACAGTGATCACACCACTGCACTCCACCTGGGTGACAGAGTAAGACCCATCTCAAAATAAATAAATAAATAAAGAATGGCTGAATAAATCAACGAACCCAACTTCAGCCTTCTTCCCAACACACTGCTAGCGTAAGGCAGTGAAAACAAATGAGAGACTAATCTGAGGGTGCACATTTCAAACTGAGAAAGCAGAAGAGAAAGAAGGGTCCTGGGAACCAAACACTAAGGTGAATTGTAATTCTGCCCCTACCTAATCTGGTGCCTACTTGTTTTCCCACACAACACAATGAAGCATCCTTCAGAAATTAAGACACCTAGGTCTAGAGTACCTGAGAGGAAGCCAAGGGGATTGTTTTGGCTTTAGAGGGTTCCGGTTCTGATTAAGGGTTTAGAGTGGCAGAGTTCCACTCAGTGAAGCTTAATTTGACATTATTATGTGCTCAGCATGATGCAAGGAACACAAGTCACAGCAATATGGTCAGAGCTCTCAGGGAACTTGCAATCTAGCTGAAGGGACAAAATCAGTGTACATCTAAAAACAGCACAGAGTAAAATCCTGGAGAATGAACACATGCCAAGCTGCAGAGTGAGACTCAGCTATACTCTGCATGGCTGCCTCCCATTTCTACAGTCTTAGCTTTTATGACAACTCCTCAGAGAGACCTTTCTGGTCCACACTAAGTCATTCCCCCTGTTATTCTCGCTCACTGCACTCTACTGTAGTAGTTAGATATTTATTGCTTGTTTATCTGCTTCTTGTTTACTGTGTCTCTCAATTAGAAGATAAACTCTAGCAGGAAAGAGCCAGACTATGTGTGCTTTATTCACCAATATATTCCCATGGATCACACATGGTAGACACTCAAAAGCCACCTGTTAAATGGGTAATGAATAGATGGAAGGGTGTTGAAATTCACAGTAAAAACACAAGAGATCCTGAGAGGTCAGGGAAACCTTTGTACAGAAGTGGGCCTCTAAGAAATGGGAGGATTTGGAGAGCTGCAGATTATTCTAAGCAAGAGAAAATATTCAAAACATTTACAGAGGGAGGGCCTACAAGATGCACCAGGCCCTGAACCAGGCCCTAAAGCTGACCAAGACTCAGCTACTGCCCTTAACCCCTCATTGTTGGGTAGAGTCTCGGGCACAACATGTTTAAGGGGCAGTAAGGCAAATGGCCTCACTAAGACAGACAGCAAGAAATATAAAGGCGGATAGGGCACATAGCAATGGGGACAGTTCACAGAAGGCCTGGAAGTTCAGGGAGCAATTTGGACCTTATGTCATAGAAAACAGGGAGGTTCCCAAAGCATCCAGTGAGGGGGGACAATCACGCAAGATGCTAGGAAAAGGTTGCTGTAGAACAGCGCTGTCCAATAGAACTTTTTGTGATGATGGAACTGTTCTATATCAACGCTGTCCAAGACGGTAGCCACATATAGTAACTAAGTACCCGAGGATCTGAATTTTCAATTTTATTTAATTAATTTAAATCAAAATAGTTGCATGTGTTTAGTACTGAATAGCTCTAGAACCTTGTGAATCCACATGTGGTCCGCAAAAATGGCTGCACCCCCATCACCTGCAGCTGTTAGCAATGCAGAATCTCAGGTCCCATCCCAGACTTGCTGAGTCAGAATCTGAATTGTACCTAAGTCCTCCGGGTGACTCACATGCACATTAAAATATAGGAAAAACTTCTAGAATTGCACATTAAAATCACCTGGGAACTCTTACAACTACAGATACCTACCTCCACCAATTAAATCAGAATCTTTTGGGGGATAGGGCCCAGACACTGATATTTCTAAAAAGTGCCCCAGGTAATTAGTAGATTTCCAAAACTTTCCTACTCCTTTTTCTTTTTTTTTTTTTTCTTTTTTTTTTTTTTTTTTGAGACGGAGTTTCGCTCTTGTTACCCAGGCTGGAGTGCAATGGCGCGATCTCGGCTCACCGCAACCTCCGCCTCCTGGGTTCAGGCAATTCTCCTGCCTCAGCCTCCTGAGTAGCTGGGATTACAGGCACGCACCACCATGCCCAGCTAATTTTTTGTATTTTTAGTAGAGACGGGGTTTCACCATGTTGACCGGGATGGTCTCGATCTCTTGACCTCGTGATCCACCCGCCTCGGCCTCCCAAAGTGCTGGGATTACAGGCTTGAGCCACCGCGCCCGGCTCCTTTTTTTTTTTTAAACTTATAACACTACCTGAGAACAAACTTTCCTACTCTTAAGAGTCACCCTGGGGTGACTTGTTGAACCATCAGGCAGCGCTCCTACTGAACTGGAATCTTCAGAGAGGTGATCAAGATTTCGATTTTAAAAACACCCCAGGTGACTCTTGTGGTGAGGCACAGTCGGGTAAAATGGCTCTGACAGAGTGGACTGGATGGGGGACTGGGAACAAACACAATTCAGTACATTATATTATTAATATCGATGAAAGGACTGACTGAGCCAACAGAGCCACCTGCAATAACGACATAAACAAATGTGAATAGAGAGGTGTAGTTCTTCACTCCTAAGCCTCATCCTTTTCTATATTGTAAGCTTCTACAATTTCAATTCATCCAATTTTATAACTAATATGTACACTTGAGCAATAATTCTCAATTCCCATCCCATTTCCCCCCAAAGCTCATGTTGAATTAATGATGTGTACAGTATGCAATCTAAATGCTCCCTTATAATTCAGGATATCTAGTAGACCAGAAATCAGGAGACCCTATTTTAACTGGTCCTATGACCCTAACCAAATCATTTAACCTGATTTTTTTGGTAAGCTTATCTCCTGGCTATAATTATTATCTTCATGCTGGTAACATTTCCTTCAGTCTGAACTCTAGTTTCTTACTTTTGTTCTTTTGTGCATTTCTTACTCTTTGACCACCACATGCCAAGCACTATGCCAGGCCACGGAAATGCAAACAGAGTAGACACTGCTACTACCCAAAAGACATCCCCACCCAGCCACGGTGACAGACAATGCGAGTGTAGTAAGCACTGTGAGAGTGCAGGGAGGATGGAATGAGCTGAGCCTCAGGAAGTTCAGGAACTGCTTCCCAAGAGGGGTGATGCTTGCATTAAATCTGGAGGTAACCACAACCTCAGTATAAAAGCATATGGTTAGTTTAAAATATCAGGTGTTCATTATACCATTCTTTCTACATGCTTGAAATCTCCACAATAAATGTTCGGGGAAAAAAGATAAGATAGATACTACGACAGAGATGAACCTGGAGGGCGTTACGTTAAATGAAATAAGCCAGTAACTCACATGAATTATCCACAGTAGTCAAATTCACAGAGGCAAAAAGTCAAATGAATGGTGGTTGCTAGGGGATATGGGGCAATGAGGGAATAATTATTGTTCAACAGGGACAGAGTTTCAGTTTGGAAGATGGAAAAGCTTTGGAGATGAATAGTGGTGATGGCTGCAAGGCGATGGGAATGTACTTTATGCCACTAAACTGTACACTTAAAAATAGTTAAAATGGGCTGGGCGCAGTGGCTTATGCCTCTAATCCCAGAACTTTGGGAGGCCAAGGCAGGCAGATCAAGTTCGAGACCAGACTGACCAACATGGAGAAACCCTGTCTCTACTAAAAATACAAGATTATCCAGGCGTGTAATCCCAGCTACTCAGGAGGCTGAGGCAGGAGAATCACTTGAACCTGGGAGGCAGAGGTAGAAGTGAACCGAGATCACACCATTGCACTCCAGCCTGGGCAACGAGAGTGAAACTTTGTCTCAAAAAACAAAAAAGTGGTTAAAATGGTATATTTTATTATATGTATAGTTTATAATTAAAAAAAAAAAAAAAAAGATGAGCTAGATACAAATGTCCTGATGTGGAAGGGTACCCAATACACAGATCAGTGAAACATGCAAGTTAAAGAATAGTGTGTATAATGTAACTCCAGTTGCATAAAGAAGGAAAAAACAAAGGTGCTTGTCTATGCACAGATAACATTTGGAAAGACATCCGATAAACTATGAATGAAGTTTTCATCTGGGACAGGTTAGGAAATAGGCCTTCTAATTTCTACTTCAAACACTTAGGTACAGTTTTACAAACTTTTATTTATTTATTTATTTTTTGAGACGGAGTTTCGCTCTTGTTGCCCAGGCTGGAGTGCGACGGCGCGATCTCGGCTCACCGCAACCTCCGCCTCCTGGGTTCAGGCAATTCTCCTGCCTCAGCCTCCTGAGTAGCTGGGATTACAGGCACGCACCACCATGCCCAGCTGATTTTTTGTATTTTTAGTAGAGACGGGGTTTCACTATGTTGACCAGGATGGTCTACGATCTCTTGACCTCGTGATCCACCTGCCTCGGCCTCCCAAAGTGCTGGGATTACAGGCGTGAGCCACCGCGCCCGGCCAAACTTTTATTTTTTATTTTTATAGATGGAGTCTCGCTCTATTGCCCAGGCTGGAGTGCAGTGGCGCAATCTCAGCTCACTGCAACCTCCGTTTCCCAGGTTCAAGCGATTCACCTGCCTCGGCCTCTGGAGTAGCTGGGATTACAGGTGCCCACCTCCATGCCCAGCTAATTTTTGTATTTTTAGTAGAGACAGGTTTTCACCATGTTGGCTAGGGTTGTCTAGATCTCTTCGCCTCCCAAAGTGCTAGGATTATGGTGTGAGCCACTGCACCTGGCCTGCTGTTATAATTAAAGCAAGAAAAAAAAGTGTGTACTTTACCTGGCAGACCATGCTGTTTACATGAATGTCCTCCTCTTTCAGGGAGCACATATGCCTCTGTCCCTCCATCCAGCACCCAGCAGCCACTCAACAAATGCTAACTAGTTGAAAGGTTTGACCATATTATATATTGCTTTCTTTTCCAAACATGTGGCATGTTTCCCAAACATACTGGGCACATTCATTCTAGCTGACCAGTCAATGAATATGAAGAAATAAATACCGCACCATGGTGGCAGCCAGTGCAGACAATGGTGCCTGCGGCTTCCCTCAGAGGCACTCATCAAAAGCCTTTGCTGGGGGAGGACACTATCCTGCCTAAGCCTTGGCAAACAATCTTACCTCATCATATCCCAAGATTGCAGAATAGAAATTATCTGTCATGAGGATCATGTTCTTCTTCAGGATATAGGGATTAACCTACAGAAACAAATGGCAAAAACAAAAGTATGAAAGAAAGAAAAAATCCAAAAAGTAAGATCTTTGACTCAGCTGTTACAGACTCTTAGTAGCACAGAGAGAGGGCCACCAACTAGTCAAACCGCCAGTCCATTCCATTCTCAATTCCCTGACCTGTCAGGATGCTCCCCAATTTGCCAATTTCTTTTAGGTTTTGATCTCAAATTACACAAGTCAGTTTAATGAACTGAGCCCCAACCACATGTTTGATTTTGTGCTAGATCCTATGAATCAAGCATAAGAAACAGTTTCGTGATTGGAGGAGCACACACCAATGGAGGAAAATAGGATATAAAAAATAATTACACTGCAACATGTTGCCTCAAATCCTATTCCAAACATGCTGAGTGATAAATGGGTTTTAATGCAAATGGCCTCTGCTTGAGGGAGCTGGTTAAGGGCTCTTTAGGAGGTAACATTTAAGTGAACCTTGGAGGAGAAGGAGTTTGACAGAGGAGAGCGAGTGGGAGGAGGAAGAGAGGGCATTCTAGACAAAGGGAACAAGGTGTGCAAAGGCACAGAGGCTGGAAAGAAAAAGACTGGTGCAGGGAGGGTGTCAGGGAGGGTGAATGCACAGGATCACAGGAAAGGTATGTTGAGATCAGGTTAGGAGACATCTTAAGGGCCACTCAAGGGTTTTTCGTGGTGAAAAAAACAAAGAGAAGGAAGTGGTCAGAGGTGGGAAGAGGAGGGAGAGAGGCAGGACTGTGAGAGACATGTTGAGGAAAAAGAGGGGAACTCTGAGGCCATGGAAAGGCGTGAAGAACAAAGCAGGGGCAACTCTGAAGCAAGAAGAATGTTAAAGTTAAGAGATCATTTTGGCTGGGTGATGGTTCATGCCTGTAATCCCAGCACTTTGGGAGACCAAGGCAAGCAGATCGCTTGAGCCCAGGAGTTCGAGACCAAACTGGGCGACATGGAAAGCATACAAAAATAAGACTGGCATAGTGGTGCATGCCTGTAGTCCCAGCTACTTGGAAGGCTGAGTTGGGGCACGTGAGCCTGGGAGGCCAAGGCTGCAGTGAGCCAAAAGCGCCACTGCGCTCCAGCCTAGGTGACAGAATGAGACCCTGTTTCAAACAAACAAACAAAAACTCAGATTGTTTTAGAAATGCAATTCCAGTGAGTTGCATTTCTCTACCAGGTTGACAGCCTGGTCGAACTCCTCTCTCCTCTCAAGGAATGGCCTGGAGGGTCTTCAGGGCCCAGAGTGCAGTTCTCGGGATGCCTTCAACAGTGTACAACTCTGACCTCCAGACAGTAACACGCTTGAAGGCAGGGCCCACGTTTTATTCCTCTTTAGGATCCCAGCAGAAAGCCAGAGCAATGCATAGCACAGAGTAAGGACTTGCTATTTGAACTGAAGGTTTTAGAAACAGCCAAAAGGCATTTGGAACTTTATATGGAGAATAAGATTTGTGCGTAACAACTCTGACGGTGACCATGCCCACGTTCATCTCCTCATTTACCAAGCACCTGTCGTGGGTCCGGTACTTTATGGACATTATCTCCTCTAACTGCCACAAGAACTCAGAAAGGTAGATGTGTTACAGTAACTCAGACTATAGGTGACTGTGTGAGAGCGTCAGACGGGTGAAGTGATGCCCTGTGTCACATAGCAAATTAACTGATAAAGCTGAGATCAGCATCCAGGTCAGTCTGAATTCAGAGTCCACACTTGTTACAGTCTGCCAGAGCCCTGCTTCATGCGAGGATAATTTTACTTTGGATTGTGATCAAAGACTGAGCGATTTTATCCTGTGGCTCATAACTAGTCTCAGAAGTAAAGCAGAAAGGGTAAACTGGATTTAGACTCAGAAAACCTGGGTTCAAGTGATAGTTTTGCTATGTACACAGGATGTTATCTTAAGCAAGTCAACCTGAGTCCATTTCCTTTTCCTTCTTTCTTTTTTTTTTTGAGACAAACTCTTGCTCTGTTGCCCAGGCTGGAGTGCAGTGGCGTGATCTTGGCTCACTGCAACCTCCATTTCCTGGGTTCAAGCGATTCTCCTGCCTAAGCCTCCTGAGTAGCTGGGATTACAGGCACCTGCCACCACACCCACCTATTTTTTTTTTTTTTTTTGTATTTTTAGTAGAGATGGGGTTTCACCATATTAGCCAGGCTGGTTTTGAACTCCTGACCTCAGGTGACCTGCCTGCCTCAACCTCCCAAAGTGCTGGGATTATAGGTGTGAGCCACTGCACCCAGCCCCTTTTCTTTTAAATGCCCTACACACAGGGCTGTTTGGAAGAGCATGTGAGTTAGCATGCATTCATTCATTAATTTAATAATATATGTATGCTGAAAGCCTTGGTAAACTGCAGAATGCTCTGCAAATATAAGGAATTATAAGTAATAACTTCTGGTTTGTTTACATAAAACCAAAACCAGTTCCAATGCTTTATAGTCATGGACAATTTTTCAAAAATGAAAGGATTGTGAAGCTCAAGGCTGGAAAATGGGAGACTGGATGTAACTAGGAATGGAATCCTATCCCACACACCTTCAACCAGGGCCACATTAGCCATCCATACTTGGTGTTCTCACAGCTCTCTGGGCAGACTTTTCGCCCTGGGTACACAACATGGTTTAGAGCTCTTATGCACCTGTCTCTCCCACTAGTCTGGAAGTTACTCAAGGGTCATAGGAACCATGTCTGATTAATCCTGCCCCCTCCCCTCCCATCATCTGGTCCAGAGCCTAACCCAGAGCAGGGGCTAAGACAGGCTTGCTGGCAATTGAATTTTTACAAGGACCTGAGTACTACGCCACGCATAGCATGTTCTATCCAACTGATTTGTGGGGGGTGGGGAGTGGAGTTCTTCTTCTCCTTTCTTTCCCCCTACTGAATACGTTCTGCATTTCTGGAATTTCAGAAACATATATTGCCAAACTTCTACTGTCCCATCTTCCAGAAAGGGCTGGGGTAAAAAGAAGAGTCAAGAAACAGGCCAGAGCTAGAGTTCATTCCTGTTGTCATGTGAGGATAAGATTGCAACTCAGACCTCCTCATAGCCACTTTGAGGCTTTCCCTACTCCCACATGAGTTGTGTCCAACACTGAGGCGACACATCTCTCAGAGGAAAAACATTCACTGAAACTGCCTAGCGGAGCTAGTTTATGCCATGTATCACACCATTAAGCTTTGGAGCTGGAAGGGCCCTCAGAGATTACCTAGCTCAATACCCTTGAGCAAAGGGCCAACTGAAACCCAAAAAGAGACTTATTCAAGGTCACACATCAAGTTAATGTCAGAGCCAGGATCAGAACCTGAGTTCCGGGTGAGTGCTTTTCCTACTTTACCATCTGCAGGGTATTTCCGGAGATCACCAATACATTCATCTACAAACCTCAGTTCTTGCTTTCCAGCAAGGCCCACATACATACAAACACATTTTCTCCTGTTGGGATAAACTGCATTCTGGTTGGCTACTGCCCAGGAAAAACAGAGCACAAGAGTAGAGTTCCTTATTAGCAAGGCTCCTCGACCTCCTGGTCCCATATTCTAACTCCAGTGACCCGTAAGCTGTCTCTCCCTTCACCTCTAGCTGAGACAACGGCAAGCTGCCACAGCTAGAAATGGTTTTTAGATATCATCACCCAGGCTGGATTAGATTATGAAAAGAGCCCTTCCTGGAAGAGGGTGGAAGTGCAATCAGTACAGACACATGATCTGCAGGCAACAGGTGAGGGCAAGTGACAGCAGCTTCCTCAACTACCAGATTCACTCAGCATGGCCGGCCCTTCTAGCTAGTCCAGCAGCCAAGGGGAGTGGAATATTCCCTCTGGTGAACCCCTGTTGGATTTTATTCCCTCATTTAAGTTTTTGGTTTCTGGTGTGCAGGTTCCCTGCCTCTCCACTGCCAGATCATTCTGTGTGGAGCACTCTGCCCATAACTACACAGCTGTACCAAGCAGAAGAGACTCCTTCCAGATAGAGTTGGGCTGTTCTCTTATTAAACTCATCCTTTCCATAATGCTTTGCTTTTTATAAAAACCCATACATACAGCACCACAAGGAAAAGGTTCCTTTTATATCAGTTACTCATATTTTCCCATTTATTTAAGCCATTAAAATTCATGCAGATATTTTATAAGCCATCAGGATTCAGTGACTGGTATTACTGAATGTTTAATAATAAACTAAACAGAAGAAATCAGAGGGTTAAATGATGACTGCAATTCCTGTAATGACTTAATTAAATTTTTATTGAGTACATAAACTATGATGTCACTTCTAGCCAACCATGGGCCTGCCTTCCCAGCATGTCACAGGGAGGGAGCACTCAATAGGAGGCTCGGCTAAATGAGCAGCAGGTCTCAGCTGAAATGGGGAGGGGAGTGAGGCTCATGTAACACACTCAATAAATTATCCGTTCATTTTTAAACAAAGTCCATGAGTTATAATATATTTGCCATGCACTTTTTATGACATAATAAAAATGTTACCTTAAGGATTACTTAACACATACTACAAATGTTATAGCAGAGGCAGGCACAAGGGGCAAAGAAAACAAACATGAGCAGGCCAGGGACGGGTCCTGGAGTTTATGTCCCAGGGGAAACAGCATAGTATATTAAAAAGGGAATGCAAAAAAAAGAAGGGGATGCAAGAGTTCAGGGTTACTAATCAGCAAATTAATGAATGAGACAACCAACAGGGAACACAAATAAGGCAATAATGAATCTTGCAAGCCACATGTTTAATTAAAGTAGCATTCTCGAGGAGGAATATTAGCTTTAAAGAGATGCCAGTTCATTCGAGGCCAATTCGCTGCTCTCTTTCCCCTTTTCACTGTTGCTGCTCTTAAAGACATTTATGTGACTGCTTAACAGAGAAACCAGACTATCTGGATACAGGGACTGATGGGAGACGAAGTTTTAACTCCTACATGAACTCTACAAGGCTTCTAGTGATCTGCTCTTGGTCATCTTTCCTGCCTCCCCTCCTTTTGCCTCCCCACTTTATCTCACCCTGCAATCACTAAAGTATGTGCACAGATACATCATGCTCTCATCTATTTCTTAGACATACTGCTGCCAGCAATCCTTTTCTTTATCTACTGATGGAAGGGATGCTAACTCCTTATCCTCTAGAGCTTAGCAAACAAATCATTTTCTCTACAAAGTCTGCCCTCTCCCCAGTCTACAGGTGCCCCAAAGTGATTCAAGTCTGGAGACAGGTCCCATCATTCATTTTTTTTACCAACTGCTGTCAGCCCACTTAATCCCTCCCAAAGATGCTAAGAGACAGGAATAGTTACTGTCTCCACTTTACAGAAGAGGAATCTGATGTTTGGAAAAGTTAAAGTGAGACAGCTAGAAAATAGTGGAGTCAAGATAAGAATACAGAGCAATCCAACTCCAATGCCTACCTGTGTTGGAACAGACACCATAGGAATGTAGCTGCCCCTTTCTGTGCCCCACAGCTCAGGCTATCTGCAGAGGCAGAACTAAGAAATGCTAATGTGGTCTTGGGTAAACACAACTCAGAGATTCCAGTTCCAGTGGCAGCTAGAGACGGGCCACCAGATGGGTCATCAGTGGCCAGTTACTAACATATCAGTTATCCCTAGTATAGCCAAGATCCACTCGTGGGAAAAACTGAGGTTGTGAGTGGGTGTAATTATGGCGGGAGGATGGGAAAATAGAAGAAAGTTGGTATGGAAAACACTGATGAGCATGAAGGTGAGAATAAGCTTTAAGGTTACTAGCTTGAGGCAAAGTTGCTAACAGCAGCTGACTAAGAATTTGAATGAATGACAAAGGATAGCCAGAGTTGCTGGCTGACATCTAAGGACTATATCGAATTCATAATAAGGCAGCAACACAAGATTGTAGGTCATGTTTTAGTTGTGTTTGCAGTAGACAGTAATGCCACCACCAACGCTTTGCAGTGCCAACATCACGTTCTACAGTCATTGTGCGGCAACAGGCTGATGTGCACTGAACATCAGCTAGCCTATTTAAAGTTCAGGTTAGAAATTGGCCCACTGTGGAATATTGTGTGAGATACTTAGAAACAGAGTTAAGAGTAGACAGACAATAGAGAAGGGGGACATGGAGAGACCAGATAAAAGTCTACCTGTTACCTACATACATTATGACTGAAAGATCTACTGAGGGTCTTTTAGAAATGATGACAAAATACAAATAAAACTCTGTGTATGTGTGTGTGTGTGTATGTGTGTGTACATGCACACACATTGAGCAGTTCCAGAGAAAACTGTTAATACCAAGAATAAAAAGAAAAATATTGTAAATGAAAGGCAATTTTTCTCTTTTTGGAAAATAATGTGAACATTTAAATAAAGTACGTTCCCACTGTGATAAAAGGCCAACTTAAACCTGGCATGAGGAGATCTATTTTAAAATCCATTTTAAACATTTTAAGCTTTTAATGTACAAGGGAATCTTACCATATGATGACATGCTTTTTAAAAATATTCCCTTCTTGGCTGGGCAAGGTGGCTTACATGTATAATCCCGGTGCTTTGTGAGGCCAAGACAGGAAGATCACTTGAAGCCAGGAGTTCAAGACCAGCCTGGGCAACACAGTGAGATCCTGTATCTACAACATAGTAATAATACTACAAATCCCTTTCTTATTTATTTTGAAAATTCCAGTTTTGCTGCTTGGGATCTACATGTTCAAAACTGCACAGCCTGACAATGTCCTGAAAAACAAGGGACATGGTTGGCACAAAGAATTGCAGAATCAGCAGCCCTAATTTCTACATAGTCACGAGGTACAGGAATCCTTCCCCCAGGCTTGGAAAATAGACAAGAGAGAAAAGATGCATGTCCTGTTTGTCCTTTTGAGGATACATATGTCCTCAGACATATGAGATGGAGTCTCGCACTGTCGCCCAGGCTGTAGTGCAATGGCACGATCTCAGCTCACTGCAATCTCTGCCTCCTGGGTTCAAGCAATTCTCCTGCCTCAGCCTCCCTAGTAGCTGGGACTAGAGGTGTGTGCCACCACACCCAGCTAATTTTTTTGAATTTTTAGTAGAGATGGGGTTTCACCATGTTGGCCAGGATGGTACAGAACTCCTGACCTTGTGATCCACCCGCCTTGGCCTCCCAAAGTGCTGGGATTACAGAGGTGAGCCACCATGCCCAGCCTTCACTTCATTTTTCTTTGAAGCCTTTTAAGTCTCCCCAAAAGCTTGTTGCTTTTTCCTTTACATGGGTTTTTTTTTTTTTTTTTTTTTTTTTTTTT
>NW_022436973.1:7988086-8012618 GCF_009761245.1 Sapajus apella | reverse complement strand
GCAATTCTCCTGCCTCAGCCTCCTGAGTAGCTGGGACTACAGGCACGTGCCACCATGCCCAGCTAATTTTTTGTATTTTTAGTAGAGACGGGGTTTCACCATGTTGACCAGGATGGTCTCGATCTCTTGACCTCGTGATCCACCCGCCTTGGCCTCCCAAAGTGCTGGGATTACAGGCTTGAGCCACCACGCCCGGCCTACATGGGTTTTAACACTTCTAGCAGGAACACTTACTGTACTATTTTAATAATCTGCTTATAGACTGACCCCTACCTTCAACCAACACACAGACACACTGCATTAGACTGGGAACTTCTTGGGAGCAAAGATGGCACACTGCTCGGCACACTTTAGTAGCATAAATTAATATAACACCGCACTGTCTGTCATAACTGCCTTACGTGGTATTGATGTCCATGCACTTACAAATTTCAAGAAAACTCCAAGTGTAAGGATTTGGGGAGGGGCTGAGCAAGTCTGTGTACCTATCATTGCTATTTCCACAGTTTTCCAACATAATTCTAGCCTACAGAGGCTAGAAGAAAGTTTGTTTTAAAAAAAACACCACAGCAGCTCATGGTGGCAAGAATCGCAAAGTGGAGCTGGAAAGGCAGTTTGAGTGAGATTGTAAATGGCCCTGAATACCACATGAAGGAAAGAACAAGGAAGGGGTCTACGCACAGGGAAATTGCAGGAACAGATCTATTTTCAAAAAGTACATACAGATCACAAAGTTGGGGGAAGGTCCAGAGGCAGGAAAACCAGAAGAGGCTGCTGCAATAGTCTAGGTGAGAGCTGGCAAGGAACTGAAACAATGTAAAGTGACAATGGGAACAAAGAGGAAGGCATGCTTTCAAGGCAAATGACTACAGCCAGAGCAACGGGATTTGATTATCAAGTGGATGAGGAGGAGGAAAGGTGAGGCCGTGACTTGCACGTAATCAGACCTCACTGAGGAAAGTGGACAGAGCAGAAAGATGAAGACAGAATGCGAGTTATATGCAATCATACATTGACGACTTTCTGACCCTGACAGCACGAAGTGTAGACAACCAGTCTTGTATGATTTTAGCAATCGCCATGCCCTTCATGTCTCCTATGTTGTGGTAATGGAAAATCTTACTTGAATAAGATGTAATATGAGCAAGATGTGTATTTAGTTTGAGCCCGGCAGGCGTCTCCAGTGGAGCACGGGCATAACACACCAGGGCCTAGGAGCCTGAGCCCCTTTTCCAGTAATTTGTTCACTACATGTCAGTCGGTATCATTCCTCAGGGCCCTCTGCATTCTGTCTGTAGCCATGAGGTCTGATTACTGTCAGCAAGAAGATGCTGACACACTCAGGTTTCCAGAGACACTTGGAGGCTGCTAATTGCACCCTGAGCCTCATGACTGTATTTATGAGCACAGAAATGCTGCAGGCACTACTTGGCTTTTTTAATGATTTTCTATTAAATTTAGGCAGACTGGGTACAGTGGAAAACTACAGGATGCTTGTTCTCCATCACTATCAACCATGTCAACTGCACAGACACACTAGGCAAATAGTGAATACAGATCAACAAATTAGTTCTTTGCTAATAGAGCTGAGCCACTGTCACTTATCATGGATGCTGAGGCCCTGAAAAACCTAGAGGATCTAAAAACAACACAGAGATCAATGACCCCCCAAGTCCTTTCCCAGTGATCCTAAAATAGATATCATATTGCCCAGATGGCAACATTTTCTCAGAGGACCCAAACTTTAGCCGTTTACTGATCTTGAGGTTCCTACCCCTTCATCCAACAGCTCTACCTTCTTCTTCTCCATAGCGATGAAGAGTGAAAGGGTGGGGGCCACCCTAATGAACCAAATCACAGGAGTTAACTGGTGACTCCACCTGGCACAATGGGTCAGACCAAAGTCTAAAGCCCCAAGCAGTAAAGCAGACATTTGATTGTTTTACCCAGGTCACAGAATGTTTGTCTTTCACTGCTGTGTCCTAACTACTCACCATTCAGAGATGTACAACTGCCAAAATACTGACCCAAAGGTAATCTGAGAAAGAGGCAGTTCCCTGCTGAAGAGATGAGGAAGCAAAGGCTCAGAAAGGTCAAGTGACTCACCCAATTATCACTTGGCTAATAAATGGTCAAGAGGTTCACAGAAACAAGGTCTTCTGGCTCCTAGTCCAAGGTTTTTTATTTGTTTGTTTTAAGGATCAAACAGAATTGCCACTCAGCAGATAGCTTGTACATTCCTATAGAAGAATCCTGGGAATGGCTGAGGCCAGATCCCAGGTAGAAGCCATGTGATCATTCTCACTCAAGTAGCGAGGAGGTCAAGGTTGAGGCCAGGAGTGAGATTCAGATATCCCTTAAAATGAAACTGACACGGTCAGGTGCTGTGGCTCACGCCTGTAATCCCAGCACTTTGGGAGGCCAAGGTGGGCATATCACCTGAGGTCAGGAGTTTGAGACCAGCCTGGCCAACATGGTGAAACCCGTCTTTACTACAAATACAAAAATTAGCCGGGTGTGGTGGCGTGTGCCTGTAGTCCCGGCTACTAGGAAGGCTAAGGTAGGAGAATTACTTGAACCGGGAGGCAACGGTTGCAGTGAGCCAAAACTGCACCACTGCACTCCAGCCTGGGCAAGAGAACAAGATTCTGTCTCAAAAAAAAAAGAAAGAAAAAAAAAAAAAATGGAGCTGACACAGCCTGTGAGTTCTGAGAGTCACCCCATCTCTACAGGGTACTTCTCTTTTGTCCTCTTTTTTCAATAAAATGTTCTTAGAAAGGTATTTTATCCAAAGGAAAGAGACAAACTCAGTTAGAATGCTGTATGTTAAAGAGATGCTCTCTTTGGTGATCTGTATTTAAGTCCCAACTCAGGCCTAGGAAACACACTGAAATCTAAGTAAATTTTGGGCCCCAACAACCCTGTTTCCCCACCTTGTGAGTCTGAAAGATTAATCACTCTGAGCCTCTGGTTTTCCATCCCAACTATGCAAAACTGCCTTTCCTTTTTCTTTTTACATAAACAGATGAAAATGCTTAGCAGTAAGTAAATTAATAGCAGCAAACATCTATTTCACTCTCAGGCATTGTTTAAAGAACCTCACATGTGACAACTCATTTATCCCTCACAATGCTACAAGTGATGTTAAGTATTAACAGAGTATTATAGTTATCTCTATTTTACGAAGAGAAAACTGAGGCAGAGAAAGGAAATAGGCATAGAGACCTTGCCCAAGGTCACATAGCTAGGGCAGGATTTGAGTCCAAACTGGCTTCAGTGCATGAGCTCTCTCAACTACTCTGTGATAGTACATTGGAAAGGAGGCTATAAACTCAACCCAATCCCCCACTTGGAGATGAGGTCCTGGAAGTCTCTGAAGCTTCTCTCAGGACCTTGGGGCTTACCTATTCTCCTGCCTCATCCTCCCATCACACTCAGCCCTGCTCTGGGATAACTCCTGGAGGAAGCCTGCGGTGAACGCAAAACAAAAAAAGCAAGTGAACTCCTATCTTTCTCGTTCATCTATTTCATGTGGAAGTGAACCCTGAAAAGATTCAACTTCCTTTCTCAGCATAAACTAGATTGTAAGCCCTGTAAGGTCACTTATCTCTGGTATATTCTCTACCAACTGCATTCAGGGATTAGCATGTGGTGAGACACAAAAATGTTCCTTGAATAAATGAATGAAACAATCCTTAATAAAACCATACAAATTAATAATGCTACTGGATCTAGAGGAAATACATTCAATATTGCCTTCATCAAATGTATTCAGCACTAACCAGGCATAAAGCACTGTATTAGGAACTGAGGCTAGAGCAGTAAACAAGAGACAATCCCCAAACTCTGAGACTTTGGGATGATTAGGAAGGCTGCTGAATGATTTGCAGAATCTGAGATGAAGAGAGTCAAAAGGCAGGAGGTCCAGTGAAGAAGCAGCTGACAGTGTGTTTAGGTGAGAGGTCAGGACTGGATCTGAGCATCAGTAGGACAGTTGAGGCCCTGACAGTAATTGTTTTTTAAAAAAGGGCTCCTTCTTATAGTTTCTCCTGCTCCTTTGAGAACCAGGCATGTCACACTGATGGCAAGGACCACTGACATTCAGAAAGACCAGCTAAATAGAAGGCAAAGAACATGGAAAAACAAGTCCTTCCACTCGGCTGGGCCCCTTCAGTTCCAACCAACCCCACAGGGTCATTCACCCAGCATTTTAAGGAAACAAAGGGAGAAAAGAGTGTTACAGCTGCCTCATCCATGGATCCAGAAATGCTCATGGCACACCCAGGAGAGCTGCAGAAATATCTGTCTCTACTGTATCCTGGGTCTGACCCCAGAGCCTCCAGAACTTTTTTACACAGCCCCACCCAGATCCTGGCAGACCCACTGCCCTCTGGTGGTACCCAATGCAGGGGATAAGCCCACAGGAGAAAAGAGCAGACAGCTGCCCACTTTGTGGTAGGACATGGAGTAAGAGGTATAGTCAACCCCAAGAGCTCGTCACAGTGCCCGTATGTCTTACTACTGCAATCACTCCTTTTTCCAAAGATGCTATGTACAGAAAACTCCTGTTAAAATGCAAGAGTTATCTGGGACCATAAAACAGATCCTACTGGCATCCATTAACGATTTGGCAAGAATTTAATCAGGTGAAGTGCGGTGTAAGTATAGACCTGATTCTAAGAAGATGGGGTTAGGAATACACTCTGAGTTCGCTTACTCATCCACCATTCAACCAACACTGGATGAAGGCTTATCACGTGCTAAGCACTGTGCTTGACACTGGAATGCTGACCTTAAAAGAAAAGGATCGCTGGGCACGGTGGCTCACGCCTGTAATCCTAGCACTTTGGGAGGCCAAGGTGGGTGGATCACCTGAGGTCAGGAGTTCAAGAGCAGCCTGGCCATCATGGTGAAACCCCATCTTTTAAAAAAAAAAGAAAAGAAAAAGAAAAGGATCAGGAGGTCTTTGAAAGGAAGCTTTTCCCAGCAAAACAAAATGCAGGGTGTGTGTAGTGGCTCTAGAGAACAGCAAAGATGATAATATTATGTAAAGAGCAACAGAATGAATCCAGAGAAGCAAGTTTTAGTCTCTGCTCTGCTACTACTACCATGTGACACTGACCAAGCCTTTTTCCTGCCCAGGACTGAGTGTCCTCACTTGGAAAGGGTTGAATTAGGATCATTTTTGTGGCTGTCAAGCTTCTAGGAGCTTGCCGGCCACTGAAATGATTAGGAGATGGTGTAAAATATAAACACTGACTGCTTGGCAATTCTGACCAGCTTGGGCTAACCCTGGTTGGGGCTTCCTGCCATTATGAGCCAGGGCAGTCTAAAATTCCTTTACATAGCTCCTAAGGATCATCACCAAGTGGGATGCTTCTGACATCCATACTCAACCACTGTGTCAGACCAGATACCTCTAATATGTTATGAACCCCACATTTGTCCCCAACTACCCTAGTCTCTTCTGGTCCCTTTGAACTGAGGCTTTTAGGGGTGGAGCCAGTTCTTCCAGTGCTACAGGGCAAGAGAGGCCTGGAGAACAAGTAGGAAGTTTTGCAAACTGCTGTTCAGTCTTGTAAATTCTACCCTGTGTTGGAAAATTTTGATCTCATGGATTTTTTCCAAGCAGGAAAAGCCCTTAGAAATAATCTGGTCCAGGCTCTTCATCTGAGCCTGCTGGTTAATTGTAGAACTACGTCTAATTCCCTACTCTTCTAGCTCCAAGACTAGCGAGTGTCTTTCAGCTCCCCCATACTATCCTTCCTCTAGCTGGAGGCTCTTCTCTGACAGGTAACTCACCTTGGGACCTAAAGCACAGGAGACGATAAACACCTTCTGTCTTTGAAGAAGGAGCATAGCCACAAATATCTATCGAAAATGTCAAAGACAACAAGGTTCATTTGAAATCCGAAGAATCTTAGCAAAAGGGCATGGGACGGGGATGAAAAGGAGAAGAGTGGGAGACAGAAGGCCACTTAGTGCTTAACAGGAATCATCTCCTGCTTGCCCCATAACCATACACATACCAAGAGCCGGCTGATTCCTAACCCCGGCAGCTAAACTGCCCAAGGCCTAGGAAAGCGGCAACACACAGTTTACACCTTTTATTATTCTGATCAAAATTTGTCTCCTGGGAGCTGAAAGGGGTCAAAAGTCTAACACCAAAAATATATATCTTTATAAGTCATGAGCAAATAAGTATTACAGCAGACAGTTATTAAAAAAAAAAAAAGCCA
The DNA here is from genome assembly GCF_009761245.1 of Sapajus apella. Lineage (NCBI taxonomy): Eukaryota > Metazoa > Chordata > Mammalia > Primates > Cebidae > Sapajus > Sapajus apella. The sequence continues at coordinate 8,006,379 of NW_022436973.1, read as the reverse complement.
CAGTGAACAGAGCAGAGTAGGAGGTGTTAGAAAACTCACTCCAAGTAATTTATTCACTGGGAACCACAAAGGGCTTTCCCACGAACAGCAAAAACACCATTAATTTCTCCAGTACCCTCCTTTCAAAGGGCTCCAAACACTTCACACATATAGTTTTAAATTGTCTTCAAAGGCTCCAAAATAAGGGGTTACTATTTCCCCAGGTACAGATGGAGAAACCAAAGCATTTATGCCCACCCTGCTCTGCCCAAGTCATCCTAAGAGATTCAGCCAACATCAACTGAGTGCCTGCTATGTGTCTTACTCATGCCAGGCAGAACAGGAGACAGAAGGATGAAAGATAAGATCTTCGCCCTCCAAAAAGTCAGAATTCAGTGGGGTGTCACAGATGCAACTATAAATCCCTTCAGAAGACGACCACTTATGCTAGGTGCTATTGAAAAGGTCCAAACACAGTACCCTGATAGCTCCCATTTATCAAGTGCTTAATGTGTGCCAAACACTGTGCTAAGCCATATTGTTTAAGTCATATAACTGTGCATGACTTACCTTACAGAGGATGGAATGGAGGCAATGAGAGGTAAAGGGACTTGCCTAGGATCTCAAAGCAACATTGTGGCATAGCAGTGATTAGAACCCATGACTGTCTGGCTCCAAAGCCCATGTGATGGGAGGTGAACTGCTTGGGAAACTGGGCACTGGCCTCTCAACTCCTGGCACTGAATGCCACACCTTAGAGGTGGATAGCAGAATACACAGGGGCCCTCACTAGATTTTCGTGGAATGGCCTATCTCCTGGGCCCAGAATTGCATGTGCGTGTACTAATCAGGATTCTCCATTACAGGGACATCTGAAGCCAAAGGTAGGTGTGTCTTCCAAAAGGGAACAGAGCTCTCTCTGGGTAAAGAAGAGCTGAAAGGTCCTGAAATCTTCTTGCTCCTTTGGTAGGCACTGAAAATGAAGCAGGTCTAGAGGGCATGGGATCCCCAGGCTGGCTTTAACAGAAGGTCCACAGCCTGTAGGACAGGCATGATGGCTGCAGTACACATGCAGCACAGTATCCTTTTCTCAGAGCCAGGGTGAAACTCTTGCCGGGGAAGGAGTCCTCTGAGGGAGAAGGGCCTGGCTTAGTGACAGCTCTGCAGAGCTCACCTGGTGGCAGCAAGCCCTGCCTCTTTTGCCAAAGCTCCATTTTGGAGGCCAAGGAAGAAAGTGCCAGACTTGGAGAAAGGAGAGTTCCCCACACCAGACAGGTTACAAAGAACACAGTCAGTCCAGGGGAATGCCTAGGTCTTAGCAAGGGCTGAACTAATAAATCACTCCATTTTAAGCCCACAGGACATGAGACAGAGAAGGTCTTCCAAACTCTGGGAGCAAAGTTGACCCTGGAACTAAGAAGCCTAATCCCCAGCTTGGCATTCTTCCCACTTAACTCATGGCGTCCTTCTGTAATTGTTTCAAATCTTAATTTCAACCTAACAAAACCACAAGAACAAAAACCCTTTGATGGAGCCAGATACTTCTGTGTATTATTATCTCATTTAACATAAGTGATTTGTGCTTCTATCAATGGACCAGACAGTCCATCAGTTTACTCATTAATTATTACTTATATTCTACCTATTTCCAAAAAAAGGTTCAAGTTGGATTACAACAAAAGGCACATGTTATGGCCAAAAGAGCCAATTTTTTTTTAGCAAAGATTTTGAAATCAGTCAGATCTGGGTTTGTGACTTACTATGGCGGCCACAGCCAAGTCCTTTAACTTTTCTGCCCCTCAGTTCTCCTCAGTTGTAATATGGGGTCACTCCCAACTCTATCAAAAGGTAATTTGTAAGGATTAAATGAGATGATGTCTATAAAATTCCTGGCACAGAGTTTAGCCCATAGTACGCACCTCAACCAAAATAAAAGTAAAAGAAAAGAGTTAAATAATAAAGTCTTTGGGGGGGGGCAGGAGAAGAAAGGGGATAATGAATACGTATATCAAAATATCTAAATAAGGGAAACTCTGTACTTTTTGGCAGTCATGGCAAAAGGAAAGTGAGACTGCTACACCAATCTCATTGTTTAATAAAGGGAAGCATGGAAATTCATCAGGACAGAGAAAATTCTTAATTCCCAATGCAGACGAGTGCATATACACACAAGTGACTATGTTATGTTACACACATACACATGCTTATACCATTTCTCTCTCCAACAGGAACAGGGCAAATGGCTCTCCAGAGTCCTGCTGCCCCTCTGACACCACACTACTGCTGTGTACAGAGAAGTACTTCAAGAGTTAAAACATTTTTGTGCCAATATTTTAAGAGTGTAGAAGGTTCCAAATTACATGTAAAATAAACAATGCCAGACTGTGAAAACTCTTGGCTGCAACGTTCTCTGATGTTAACAAGAGTTTCTTTATTACTGTAACCTTTCAGAAGTGAATAAAAATTATTTCTCTGCCCTAGTTTTGCCCTCCAGTAAAAGTGAAGAGAGCAGTGACCATGGAAAGAGCTGTACAATGACCTCTCATGAAGGCCAGGGGCTGGGAATGGGGCAGTTTAGAACACAAAGCCTTCCATATATGCTTCTAGGTTAAAGGCTAGAAATTTAGTTTGTGCTGTGCTGATCATATTGTAAAATTTTACATTCCTAATACTTTTATGTAACCAAAACCCTTAGAGAGAAAAGAAGGCATTTTTGAGGTCCAACCTGAGCTGGTGCTGCAGAGAAAACCAAATCTGGACCAGGACGCCTCAACTACTCAGTGAAGCCCCTTACTCAGAGATCGAGTCTGAAGTGTCCCTAACAAAGATGGAAGAAGTGCTATGTGTGACCAGTACCGAAGACAAAACATGTTACTTCTCAGACCCTTGAGTGGATGAGTCTATAAATATCAGACACACAGAAGGATTTCAAAACAGAACTAGTTTAGATAAAGAGAATCTGCTTTACCATTGCAGGAAGAGGAAGAAAGTCACCAAACAAAGCCAAACATTGTTTGCCCTCTCATACCAACTCAGTGACTTTATCCACACTGCTCCTCTGCCTGGAATTCTCTTCTTGTCTAGCAAACACCTACTTATCTGAAAAGATTTAACTCAAATGTCATCTATTCCAAGCCAGTCTCCTCTGGACATTCTCAGCAATTTAAAAATATTATAATTTCTTAATATTGTAATTATCTATTTATGTTTATCTTCTCCTACTAGACTAGGGAGTCATGGAAAATGTCTTCATCATCTTTGTATCTCCAGTGGTTTTAGCACAGTACCTGGAAGCTAACAGGCCACAATAAAATGGATGGATAGATGGGTAAAACTTTGTTTGTGTCTGGGAACAGAAATCAGACAGAGAGTGATGAACTGCTAAAAAAACAGAACACAAGCTCTGGGATTTAACACAAGGCTAGCTTTTCAGACTTCCAGAGAGTTGCAGAATGTTAAGTCTGGAAGAGAATGTAGAAATCATCTAACTCTCTTCCCCAGAGAGGTGATGTGATTTGACTTACTCAGGCTTACCCTAAGAGTGGCCAGGCTGGCCAGAACTCGTTCCATTATGCCACACTGTCCCTTCTTATTACTGTCTAAAATTGTAGGTAAAATAAGTAATGAATAAGACCACATATCTCATGTTTTTTTCATTATAAACAAATGAACAATAGAAATCATCTAGGAATTCAAACAACTTGATAAAAGATACAATATCTGAATTCCTTAAAAAGTTTACAGAGTGTCACCATATGATCCAACAGTTCTGCTCCTAGGTATATCCCCAAGAAAGCTGAAAACATATGTTCAGACAAAAATGTATATAATGTTTACAGATGCATTATTCACAAAAGCCAAAAAGTGGAAAGTGGAAAGACTAAATGTCTATTAACTGATTAACAGGTTTTAAAAATATGGTATAGCTACACAACAGACTATCCAGAAAAAGGAATGAAATCGGGTCAGGGGAGTTGGGAGAAAAATAAATAAATAAAAAGAAAATAGACAAAAAAGGAATGAAGTACTGAAAATATGCTACAACATGGGTGAACTTTGAAAACATTCTGCTAAGTGAAAGAAGCCAAACATAAAAGACTGCAAGACTGCATATTATATGATCCTATTTATATGAAATGTCCCAAATAGGTCAATCCATAGAAACAGAATGTACAGTAGTGGTTTCCAGGGGTTGGGGGTAAGGGGAATGGGTGTGACTGCTGATGGGCACAGGATTTCTATCTGAGGTGATTAAAATATTCTGGAATAGTGGCAATGGGTACACAGCACTGTGAATTTACTAAAAAGCAAGCTCACATTTTCTGGGATATGAATTATATCTCCATTTTTAAAAATGGAAAAATGGAATATCTGCCCTCTAGAAACCAACTAACTGGAGAAGCTAGGACCAACATATATAATTTGCTTGGCCAGGTGTGGTGGCTCACACCCAGAACTTTGGGATGCCAAGGTGGGAGGGCCACTTGAGCACAGAAGTTCAAGATCAGTGTGGGCAACATGGCGAGACCCTATCTCTACAAAAAAAACCCACAGAAACAAAAACCCAAGATGCTTAAGGACTAAAAGGTTCAATGCTACAATACAAGTGGATACTGTGGCAGTTAGAGGAAGAAAGAAACAACACTTTGGTTAAAAATCTTGATGCCAATGCTAGAGCCATAGTTTTTAGTTAAGTACAGCGTAGTGATTAAAGGCACAGGCTCTAGAGTCCAGAAGGTTTGGGTTCCAATCCAGGATCCCATATTTACTGTGTAAGTCTAATTAAACTGCCTAACAGTGGCAGGCTGAATTTGGTCTTCCAGAAGATATCCACGTCCTAATTCCTGGAACCTGTGAGTGTTACCTTATATGGCAAAAAAGGATTTTGCAGCTGTGATCAAATTAAGACACTTGGGATGGGGAGGGAATCCTGGATTACCCAGGTGGGCCCTAAATGCTATCACACATATCCTTTTAAGAGAGAGGCAGAGGGAGACTAGGCTCAGATAGAAGAGAAGGCAACATGACTACAGAGGCAGACACTGGAGTGATGCAGCCACAAGTCAAGGAACGTCGGCAGCCAACAAGAGCTGGAAGGGGCAAGAGTCTCCCCTAGAACCTCCAGAAGAAGCACAGCCCTGCCAATACCTTAATTTCAGCCCCATGAAACTGATTTCTGGCCTCCAGAACTATAAAAGAATAAATTTTTGTTGTTTAAAACCAAGCCACCAAGTTTGTGGTAATCTGCTGTAACTGCTATGGGAAATTATCTCTGAGACTTAGTTTCCTCATCTGTAAAATGAGGCTAGAAATGTTACCAATCTCACAGGTAAGATAGCTATAAGATGTCATAAAATACAAATGGTGCTTGTAAAGTGCATGAAAAAAAGAAAGTACTCAATAAATGTTAGCTATTATTATTGGGGAACTCTGCTTCTGAATTATGCTGAAATCCTCAAGTTTGCACATGTCAAGCCCATGCCTAGACCCTGCTCCTCTTAGCAAGGAAAGCAGTACAAGTGTAACCAGGAGACCCGAGTTCTACTCTTCAGTCAGTTTCTAATGTGTATGCAGCTCTTCCAGAGCCAATTTCCCAATCACCTAAATGATAGAATCAGTTTAGGAGCAGTGGTTCTTAAACCAGAGGGCTGGTGAAAAGATAAACTTGGGTCCCACCCCAAAGTTTTTCAGAAGATCAAGGATATGCCCTAGAGCTAGCATTCTTAATGAGTCCCCAAGTGATGCTGAGGCTGCTGGTCTGGGGACCACACTTAGAGATCTCTGGATCAGATTATTTCAGCGTTCCTTTCCAGTTTACAGTCTAAGATTCCCCAGTAACATCCAACAGATGCAGCACTCAAGTAAAAAACACAGCTGTACCATGCTGAAATAGCCTTAAAACTAAGTTCTTTTCCTAAGTAAGAGTGGGCGGGTGAGAGGGTGACTCTGAGGTACACGGTAAAGACTAGTTTTAACTTCTGAACTAAGCAGATTGAGAAATCTAAAGCAATGGTGGAAACAGGAAGAGACTGTGCCCTTATCCAACATGCTGGCCCCATTTTAATTTATCTTAATCCCACCTTTCTGCCTTTTCACCAGGCCCCTCCCCCTCACACTCTCCTCTAGAAACACATCTAGGTGTCTCCTGAATTCATTTATTGGCTTTGCTGCGCACAGTATAATATCGCCTTTGTTAGTCTCCTGGCCCAGCCCCTTCAAGCACAGTGTTCAGTCTCGGTGTTCCTCTACCCTTAAAAAAAAAACCACCAAGGAGTCTCTGAAAAGTAATTGTAAAATCAACTAAGGCAAATTCAGATGATGTAGAGACATTCAGACTCTAAACGATGGGAAAAAAAAAAAAAAAAAAAAACAAATTCAGAACATTGTCAGCATTCTCATGTCTTTTTTTCTCCCTTAATCTCTGTTGAGTAGGAAGTCTCTGCTGTATTGGATTAGAAATTGAGTAAAGAGGCCTCAAGCTTGGGGCTGCATTGAAGAAATAAACGAATGCCTTTAGATTCAAGAAAAGCTGTCCTCTTACTCTTTGGCAGTCCTTGGTAATAAGACAGGAGAAAAGGTTTCTTTTTTTCAGTTGGAAGATATCATGGTATAGTAAAGAGGACACTGGACTGGAAATCGGCATAATCTGGTCTGGGTCCTCATTCTGCTATTCTCTAGCTATATGACCTTGGGCAAATCAATGAACTTTTCTGGACATCCATTTCCTCACCATAGAATGAGAATGTAAAACCTTAACCAGAAATATGTATCAGAAATCTTTTGGGGCCAGGCGTGGTGGCTCATGCCTGTAATCCCAGCACTTTGGGAGGCCTAAGTGAGTGGATCACTCTTGTGTGATCAGGAGTTCAAGACCAGCCTGGCCAACATGGTGAAACCCCGTCTCTACTAAATATACAAAAATTAGCCAGCCATGGTGGTGTGAGCCTGTCTTCCCAGTTACTCAGGAGGCTGGGGCAGGAGAATCACTTGAACCTGGGAGGCAAAGGTTGCAGTGAGCCACGATCACACCACACACCACTACACTCCAGCCTGGGTGACAAGGCAAGGCTCCGTCTCAAAAATAAATAAATAAAAATATTTTGGGAGAGATTTTTCAAAATGCATAAATGCATATATCTGAGCCTCTTCACAGATTCAGAACCACTGAATTAGAGAACCTCTGAGGGACCCAGTCTAACATTCCAAGGTTCATCCATCCTATAAAGCAGATTATAAGTACGACCAGGCTTAAATGAGAGCCAGGGAACTCATGAGGCAGGGCAGAGAGAAAACGAACCTTTTTCAAAAGGGGAGGGTGGTGAGAGAAATTGAATCCAAGTATAATCAGAGGAGATCATTGTTAAGTCAGTATCTGGAAGACAGGGCTAGCCAGATGCTAACAAAAGAAGCAAGTATTTATCTTCATCCAACACATATTTGAGTGGTGACTACGGTAGGGTTTAAGACACCAGAAATCCTAGAATCTTTATCCCATCTAATAGAAGTGACCTACATAAGCCATGAGCACGCCACGGAGGAGGGAGTGGCCAGATATATTAACATTTTTGGTGAGTGCCAGGAAAAGCTTCTTAGAGGAGGTACTACCCAGCTTGTGTCTTACAGTGCCGTGGGCAGGGTAGACAAGGGATAAGACCAGATCAGACGGAATAGCATAAACAAAAGCCTAGAGACATAAAAGAACACAGCACACTTACAGCACCAGTGAGAGTCTGGCATCAGAGGAACAAGTATTTGTGTGCATGCACTTGAACTTTTTTGGAGGGAAAGGGTACGATTTGTTGGAGATTAGACTAAAGAATGGACTAGAGCCAGAACATGAATACTTCTTTTTCCTCCAATTTTTTGCTTTGAAGGATTTCAAAAATTTTTTTAAAGATATAAGAGTAATACAAAAAAAAAAAAAAAAAACATATAAGTTGTTTTGATATCTGCAACTTCAAATGGTTCAGCAAAAGGGTGTGTAGGTGTATGCGTAGAGATAAAGCAAATGTTGCAAAATATTAAAAATTTTGCACAACCTTGATGCAAATCTTTAGATGCACAATTTTTAACTTTTTGTGACATTTGCCTTATCTCTATTCATACATCTACGCATCCTTTTCTTTTGCCAAACCATTTGAAGGTAAGTTCCAGATATCAAAACATTTTACCCTTAAATACTTCAACATGTAACTGCAAAGAACAAGCGCATTCTCCTACATAACTACAAGGGTTCTATATGCATCCTTACCCAATCTAATAGGAGCGATCTACATAAACCAATAATTACAGCACAGCATGGTAAGCTCTATCTCTGAAGTTCGTGTAGTGCTACAGCAACACGGAGTCCAATGTGTCACTCAAAAGGACAGGACTGGCACCCTGGCTGTATGCACCCATGCATCTGACCAGTTGTAAAACTGCCTGAGGCACCTACTCCTTGAACTCTTAAGGCCTAGGGGTAGGAAACGTGTAAAGAAAGGCATGTATCTACCACAGGTACATTTTCAGTAGGACCCTGCTTAAATTCATAAGCCAATCCCAAAATGGAATTAGTCTGACTTCTAAGAATTTAGCCCTCTCTCCGCTAACAACTGACTGACTCCAACAGCTCAGGCCATTTTAGAAACTTTCAAAACAACAACTGGTATCTGAGAACATGTATTCTTATTTTCATGGCCTCAAGCCCAAGGGACTGTCCCTTAGTTACACTCACACCTTTTTTTTTTTCCCACCCAAGCTGGAGTGTAATGGTGCGATCACAGCTCCACTGCAATGCTGAACTCCCTGGTCCATGTGATCCTCCCACCTCTGCCTCCCACAGAGCTGGGACCACAGGCATGTGCCACCATAGCCAGCTAATTTTATTTTTGTAAAGATGGAGTCTCACTACACTGCCCAGGCTAACTATACCTTTTAATGTGCTCCTTGTATTTAAAAACAATACCTTTGGCATGAGTTTTAATTCTGACCTGGAGATGCAAAACGATAAAATTTTTTATCTCATTGTAAAATAGAAGAGATCTGGAAATTTTTGTAGGGAAAGAGAGAGTAGATTTGGTGGCAAGCGGTGAGTACAGAGGCCTGAAAGGAAATTTTCAGAAAAATTAAAGCCTCTTAATATGTAAAGCCTTAGTTTAGAAATATAAAATACCAGCCGGGCATGGTGGCTCAGGGCTGTAATCCCAGCACTTTGGGCAGCCAAGAAGGGGGGATAACCTGAGGTCAGGAGTTTGAGACCAACCAGGCCAACAAGGTGAAACCCCACCTCTACTAAAAATACAAAAATTAGCCAGGTTTGGTGGAGGGCGCCTGTAATTCCAGCTACTCGGGAGGCTGAGGCAGGAGAATTGCTGGAACCTGGGAGGCAGAGGTTGCAGTGAGCCAAGATCGTGTCACTGCATTCCAGCCTGGACGACAGAGAGAGACTCCATCTAAAAAGAAACAAAAAATATCCTATGTATAAAATGGAGTTTTAAACAATCAAGTAATTCCATTAAAAGATGGAAAAGTATGAGAAAAACAAACTGAGCAGTTGATGGTGGGGGAAACAATTTCTTATTTCCTTTTCTTCCAATATTTAAGACTAACATAGCAAACAAATATCCTTAGAATAAAAAAGGGTATCTCCCTGCCCCACTTTTTCCACTACTTATTCTGGGCCTGCAGGGCTGTCTTCTTCTTTCTTCAGATAGTTACTGGGCACCTATTCAGGAAAGGAGCAGTAACAGGCACTTTGGAGACAGATGCATGTGATCCTGCACTGCAGGAATTCACCTGGAAGACAGTTGACATATGTGAATGACAATGATACAAAATAGAAAGAGTAAGAGCTGGAAGAAGGGTAGATATAAATCATTAAAGTGGAAACTGGGATTGGCTTCCAGTTAGTTCCTGAAAGATGTGAAGAAATTGAGGCTGGGGTATTAGGTAGGGCAACTAGGCGTATGTACCGAGTGAGCAAAGACACAAGACAGAAAATAGCAAGGAATTCTGCTTGGCTGGAGTGAAGGGTATGTGAAGCAAGGATGGAATGTGATGTTCACTGAGTGCTTACTAAGTGCCAGGCACATGTGCTAGCAGAAGGTTTCACATATTTAAGGTTCAAGAAGAACTAGCGGAAATAAGTTTGGAGGTGTAATCTGGAGTGTGATCACAGAGGACCTTACAAAGCAAAATACTGGTTCTAAGAAGCAAAGGAGAATTACACAGGAGTCCAGTTCAGCCTACAACTCACCTTTCCTAGGCCCTCTGTACCATCAGATCAAGCAGCTCTGCTATAGAGCGAGCAGGGGACCATGAGGTGACAGGAGGTACATTCTTATTTCCAGAAGTCTCACTGAGGCAACAGGCAAGCCAGGGACCGCTGATAAGGGTAAACTAATTTCTCAACTACAGCCCACTCCCACCCCTTCCCATCTCTGTCTCCACAGCTTGGAAAGCTTGAGCCTGCTCACTGTGAGCCACAAGGTGGAGATGTCTGGCAGGGCAGAACTGAGAGGAAGTTGTTTAGCCAGCCTAAGGTTACCATTAACACTTTGAGCCACTGCCGTGAGCTAATTTTTATGTTTGTTTTTTAAGTTTGGTTGAAATGTCACAAATGGAAAAAATAAGTAAAGCGCCCCGGTTAGCCACAAGACTGGACACACCTGGCTGCAAACCCAGCAAAAGAAACTTACTTCATTAGTAGGAGAGGCAGAGAGTGAAATTTACATCTGAAATCTGCCTGCACCAGGAGAAAGTGCTGAGGCCAAAGGCGCTGTCTGTTTTTACAGCTGTGTCAAGTCTTAGTTCTTTACTCTTACCAACACTCAGGAGTGCGGCAAGGGCCCAAGGAAAAACGGTCTCCAATCTCTTCAGCTGTAACTCAGCTCACAAAGATTTTTAAGAAGCAGTTAATGAAATAAAGCAAGACCAGATGAGGTGATATAATGAACTTTATTTCCACAGCTAATTTATAAGTTTAAATCTCAAATAATGTTTTTTTTAAAAAGTCAGAACACTCTAAATTATTGATGTGATTTTTGTAACCTCAAATTTAACACCCGCTTTTTGTACCAACTTCACCAGTGATATATGAGTCTGCTCCATTTTTCACAATAGTTGGACTCCAAAAAGTTGGTGAAAAGCAAATTTTTATAAAATAAAAATTTTCCCACCAAATGAGACTGGAATTCTAATTTCAAAGGAGTTCTTGATGGAAATTTATGATTCGTCACTAATTCAAAAGTGGCTCTCTTACTCCTTGATCTTCCACACACCAATCCACTCAAAGCAATAGCCTCCAAGTTTTTGGCATGAGAAAAATCGCTACTACATTGATCGGTTTTATAAATTCTACTTTTTATATGAGTTTTCTTACAGAGGTACACCTGGGATGCCAAATAACACAGAGATAGATTTGCAAATTACCACCTTCAAATCACAGATTTTCAAGCTGAAAGATGAAAACTTGGGGCTCATGTAGTTAGGCCTCCCCTATCCCCACCTTTCTTTTAATACAGAAACTGAAGCACAGAAGAGGAAAGATTTGCCAGTCAGGGTGAGAACCAGGCCAGACTGGCCCTACACTGCCTATTACTTCTCCCTAGCCACATGTTTATTTATAGGTTGTATATACACAGAAGACTGAGATCCTCTCTCACACAAGCACATACACACACACACATGCATGCACTCAAATTCATCCATGCATGCACTCACAACTCACTGGTTAATATACAACTGTCTTGCCTATATAAGGCATGTCTGTTCATGCCATGAGGTTAGAAAGAAGGTATAAAGTCAATTATAGCAGAAAAGCAATAACAGTAACTCCCAAACTCTTCCAAATCTCCATTATTTAAAAATCATCATCCTTTACTTACAGTCTTTGTAACTAAACAGGAATTTGCGCACTTCTCATGAAGGCAATTTAAGAGCCTGTATTGGGGGACCACTTAAACCTTGCTATTGTCCTCTACCCGACCCTGCGTCACTAGCAACATCCACATCACCTGGAAGCTTTTCAGAACTGCAGACTTTCTGGCCTCTGCCCTGAAACTTACTGAATCAGAATCTGTATTTTAACAAGAGCCTCAGGTGAACCGTAGGCACATTAAAGTCTGAGAAACGCTGATCTAAAACACTCCTTTATAGGGCAGCACCCTATCTACAACAACCCAAATAGAAAAAATGGATGGATAAAATGAGATAAGGGAAAAGTCCCCCTAATTCCTTCAGGGCTGTACTGATAAACACTTGGATCAGAGACTGATAAATCAGATATGATTTATCTGATAAATGTTAGCTTAAAAAGGATTCCAAAGGCTGGCATTCAATATATTCATTCATTTGGCAATTATTTATTCATTTGACAATTATTCATTCAACGTTTACTGAATAAGCAAAAAACTGAATAAGACGGTTTTCTGCTTTTATAAAACTTAGAGTTAAGTGGAAGAGACCCTGCATAAGAAGTAACATGGGAGAAGGCTCAAGTGTTGACTACTGTGATGAAGAGATGTACGGAGGTCCAGAAGGAAATTCATTTGTGGAGAGAGGCAACTAAAAGATTCCTGTGGTCCAGGAGTCAGCAGCCTATGGCTCACCAAGCTATTCAGGACAGGGACAGCTGTGGCCCATATGGCTCTAGTGAGCCAACTTCCAGCAGAGTTTAGTCAACAATGATAAGAACAGGTTCACTAAAGGAAGTGCTACTGCATAACTGCCTGGCAATTAGCCAGGGCTTTGGCTGACCAGGAGGTATCTCTGGCCATCATTAAATGGGAAAGAGATTGTCAGCAGCACCTTATGTCCTCTCTGTGCTGCCGAGAGGGGTGGAAAGTACTTGAGGGCATCAGCATGTGGGAACACCCAGCTGGATGAATACCTTAAAGGCTGCTGATATCACTCTGGGCAGCTGTGACATTGTGAAATATATATTTGGTCTTCAACTCCTTTCCTGGCATACAACTCCTAAAATCTTTGGCCTCTCCAAAGTGGTGTCTTTCTGTATGCTAATGATTGACTGGTGGCTGGCAACCCTTAGGTAGCTCCAGGGTGGGGGCTGGTCACTGGAAAGATATCAAGGGAGGATTAGAAGGTTAGGACTTTCTGTCCCATCTCCCAACCTCCAAGGAAGAGAGAGAGGCTGATTGATTTCCAATGGCCAGTGGTTTAATCAGTTGTGCCTACATAATGTAGCTTCCATAAAACCCCCAAAATGACTGGATTTGGAGCACTTCCAGATAGCTGAACAGGTGGGGGTTCCTGGATAGCTGCACACCAAGAAAGACATGGAATCTCCTCACCCCTTCCCACATCTTGTCCTATGCATCTCTTCATCTATATCCTTTGTAATATCTTTTAAACTTAACTGCTAATGAATAAGTGTTTCCCTGAATTCTGTGAGCCACTCCAACAAATTAACTGAACCCAAGGAGAGAGTGGGGAACCCCCAATTTATAATCAGTTGGCCAGAAGCACAGGTAAAACAGCCTGGAGCTTGCAATTGGTGTGGGAAGTTGGGGGCAGTCTTGTGGGCAGAGTCCTCAACCTGTGGGATCTGATACTATCTCTAGGTACACAATGTTGAAATTGAATTGGGTTAGAGGACACCTAGCTGGTGACCTCTCTGAAAAATTGACTGCCTGTTTGCTTTGTGAGGAGAAACTCCCACAAATGTGTCACAGAAGACTTCTGTGTAATTGCAATTGACGGAGAGAACAGAAAAAATACTTTTCTTCTCCTATATTACACAGCAGCTAAGACAGCAAGAAAGCGTTAACAGTGAGAAAAATGAAAAAGGAACCAAAGAGGATGATTACAAAGCTATTCATCAACTCAAAAATGGTTACTTTTCTCCTTCCTTGAAGGAAAACAACATAAAAAATAAAGAAGGTTACTTCTGGGGAGTTAGACTGGGGCGGGGTAGGGGAGGAGGGTGCAGGACAGGATGGGACACTTGTTTTTTACGCTCTTACTGTTTGATTTCTATTCAATGAGCATATGTAACTTTTATAACATGTCTATAAACTTTGTTTACTTCTCAGTCCACAGGGAGAACTTTGCCCTGTAATGAAAGAAACCAAATTAACCCATTTCATGACCCAGTCATGGTTCTACTTTGAATGCTCCCAAGCTAGAAGGCAATGAAATGAGAAGTAACAGGGAACTACAAGCTACTAAAACACGATCTACAAGCTACTAAAGCACACAAAATACACAATAGAAACAAAGGAAGATACTATGATCTGTATAAGCAAATATATTCTAGTGTTTTAATTTCATTTCTCTATTGTCATCAGATTCCATGTGACATACACACACACACACACACACACACACACACACACACACACACACACACAATATATTCCCCTTTCTCAGGTTAATTATTAAATGTACCAATATACATTTTCAGTGGGTATCTTACCAGACTCTTCTAGGTTGCTAGTGATCAAGGAGCTTGATTTCAGTTCGCGAGGACAGTGCAGGCCCCATACCAGGGCCTTCCATCAGAACGAATTTACAGGACTGGTTCAATTATTGCATTGGTGTCAAAAGTATAGTATCCTTAACTGGATTATCATTTGATTCCCTCCATTCACCAAATCCATCCCTCCTATCACCATGATTTGGGCTTTACAATCCCATCTCCATACAAGATGACTTCACACTGGCAAATCACAATCATGTGTACACATAAAGTATCCGGGGAGTATCAGTCTCCACAGAGGCAGAAAAAGTGACTTTAGCTGAACTTCCACTTGATATATGGCAGCATTTCATGGAAATCTAAAAGCAAGCCCATTTTAGAACAGATAAAACTCCAAACTCAAACCCTTCACTGGAATTGTCCAGGAACAGAATCTAACAGCATTCACTTACCCCCATGACTCTGCCACGCTGCTGAACATCCTCCCACATAAAATGAACTATGATACGACACATGTACTTCCCACTCCGGCCTTCCTGCTTCATTCGGACTAGACACATCCTGGGTGGGAATAAGACAAAAAGAGTCACTGGCCGTTTGCCTTTTTCATATCACACATTTCCACTGAAGTTCTCCTCATGAAAGAGTGAGTTTAGCAAAGGGCACCAAATCAAACTGGAAGTGAACTTATTTTAAAAAAGAACAACAACAAAAAAAACTTTTACTGAGATATAACAAAGATACTATTAAGTGCATAAATCTTAAGTGTACAGTCTGATGAATTTTTACATATTATACATACACCAACACAAGCACCACCCAGATCAAGATACAGATTATTTAAGGCACCCCTAAAGGTTCCCTCATACCTGGAGGGAACCACAATTTTGTTGTTAAAAGATAAACAAGTCTGAATCCTTCATTTTACTGATGAAAGCAGGAGTCCTAAAGAAAAAAAGTAATTTGCCCAACACCAGAGTCTGTAAAACTGGGTATAGAACTGTGCCGTCCAACACAGTGGCTCCCTGTGGCTATTGAGCACATTAAATATGGCTAGTCAAAGCTGAGATGTGGCACAAGTATAAGATTTCAAAGATTAAGTTCAAGAAAAAGAATATAAAATATCTCGTTCATTTTTAATACTACTTTCATGTTGAAATAATATTTCAGATATACAGGGTTACATAAAACCTATTGTTAAAATTAATTTGTTACTTTTTACTTTTTCAAATGTAGATACTAGAAAATTTTAAATTACATACATGGCTTGTGTTATATTTCTGTTGGATAACACTTGTCCAGAACACAGATCACAGAAAGTAATTGTCAAACTGTTTCTCCCACTAGAACGTAAAAAGATCAAGTCTGGTTTTGGTCAACATTTTATTTGCAAGCTTTAAGTACAGTAGGCACTCAATATACACTTGCTGAATAAATAAATGAATAAACACCACAGGGCCAAGTTTAGGACCTTTCCCCTATACCATATTGCCTCTAGTCAGTTCAAAGGGCTTTCTACAAGACCTCACATAATCTAAACATATAAGAATTATATTTTATTATATTTAAGAATATAAGCAGCGTCCCTAACTTTTTATAATTGTTCCTAATCTCATGACCATCATTCATTCTTGTTTGTTTGTTTTCTCCTTTTTGAGACAGGGTCTCATTCTGTCACCCAGGCTGGAGTGCAGTGGCACAGGCACAGCTCACTGTAGCCTCAACCTCCTGGGCTTAAGGGAGCCTCCTGCCTCAGCTTACTGTGTAGCTGGGATCACAGTTGTGCACCACCACGCCCAGCTAATTTTTTATTTCTTTGTAAAGACAGAGCCTCACTTTGCTGCCCAGGCAGGTCTCAAACTCCTGGGCTCAAGACTTCCTCCCACTTCAGCCTCCCAAACTGTTGGGATTACAGGTGTGAGCCACTGTGACTGGAAGACCATACTTATTTTTATTGTCTCTCATTAAACAGCTTAGTAAGCAGCTACAATAGGATTACTCACCTAAAATACAATTCCTGTCATAATTATGGAACAGTTGATTCAACCTGACAATTCTACCTCCATACACAATTTATCCTGCCAATTAAAATCTACCAGCAATGGTACAATGAAATGATTACAGCTTGGCCTGTTTCAACATCTCTGTTAATAACTAAGATGGAGAAAAGAAAACATATTTATCAAATTTGCAGCTGACAAGAAGCTGGGCAGGAGAATAAATGTGCTAGATGACCCAAACATGAACCAAAAATACTTCAATAGATTGAATCTAACAAGATCAACTTAACAGGGATAAATTCAGGATCCTGCATTTGGGTCTAAAAGAACAACTGTAAAAGTACAACACAGAGGAGTCATGCCTACCTATGTGTGAAAAGCCTTACAGGCTTAAGTTGATATTATGTGCTCAGTAGGTATCAAGAGGATAACAATGTTGCCCTCCAAATTAATGTGATTTTAGATATATGCAAAAATAATATCGTCAATGTGTAAAGTGAGACTTTTGTTTTACTCAACACAAACCAGAACCTATTTGGAATACTATCCACAGTTTTGAACATTATTTATTTTATTTTTTTATTTTTTCCTTTCAATGTTATCCAATGAATTTTAAGAGATAGGAGGACCAGATGTATCTTAAGAAGACCAGAAGATATTTAACCTGGAGAAAAACAGGAAAGTTGCCTTAAACATTGTAGAAAAGCGATTAAACTGTTTACCAAAGAGAATCAGGCCAGGCCTAGTAGCTCACACCTATAATCCAGCATTTGGGAGGCCAAGGCAGGAAGATCACTTGAGCCCAGATGTTTGAGACCAAACTGGGCAACACAGTGGGACCCCTGACTCTACAAAAAAAAAATACAAAAATTAGTCAGGTGTCATGGTGTGTACCTGTAGTCCCAGCTACTCAGGGGGCTGAGGCAAGAGGATCCCGAGAGTGCAAAAGGTCAAGGCTACATTGAGCCACGATGGTGCCACTGAACTCCAGCCTGGGCTCTGGAGTGAGACCCTATCTCAACAAATAAACAAAACCTAAGAGTCAGAATCAGAACCAATGGGCAGGCCTTACAGGGAGAAAGATTTACTCGACATTGAACAGCAAAATCAGAAGCTTACTAACAGGAATGCCTAAAGGTTTTTTTTGTTTTGTTTTGTTTTTTAAGTTTAGAGACAGGATCTTGCTCTGTCACCCAGGCTGGAGTGCAGTGGCACAATCATAGCCCACTGTAACTTCCAACTCTTGGTCTCAAGCCATCCTTCCACCTCAGCCTCCCAAAGCCTTGAGATTATACGCATGAGCCACTATACCCGACCTGCGTGTCTGAAGATTTGATTAAAGAAACTGACAACCTCAAAAAGTAAGGAATTTGCCTGTCACTGAGAGGTGAATCAATACTTGGTGGGAACTTGGGTATCTGACAGAAGGTTGACTACATGGCCAGGTGCGGTGGCTCACACCTGTAATCCCAGCAATTTGGGAGGCCAAGGAGGGCAGATCAGCTATGGTCAGGAGTTCGAGACCAGCCTGGCCAACATGGTGAAACCCTGTCTCTACCAAAAATACAAAAATTAGCTGGGCATGGTTGCATGTGCCTGTAATCCCAGCTACACCAGAGGCTGAGGCAGGAGAATCTCTTGAACCCGGGAGGCAGAGGTTGCAGTGAGCAAAGATTGCAACGTTGTACTCCAGCCTGAGCAAAAGAGTGAGGCTCCATCTCAAAAAAGAAAAAAAGAAGGCTGACTACATGACCCCTAATGAGATTTGTTGATGTGATTCAAAATCTGTAGGCAAGGCATAGTGGCTCACACCTGTAATTCCAGCACTTTGGGAGGCTGAGGTGGGTGGATCACCTGAGGTCAGGAGTTCAAGATTAGCCTGGCCAACATGGTGA
>NW_022436973.1:7943734-7988076 GCF_009761245.1 Sapajus apella | reverse complement strand
TTTAAGAAATAGCACTTTGTAGGCTGGGCATGGTGGCTTACACCTGTAATTCCAGCACTTTGGGAGGCTGAGGTGGGTGGATCACTTGAGGTCAGGAGATCAAGATCAGCCTGGCCAACATGGTGAAACCCCATTTCTACTAAAAATATAAAAGTTAGCCAGGTATGATGACACACACCTGTAATCCCAGCTATTCGGGACACTGAGGCAGGAGAATCACTTGAACCCAGGAGGCAGAGGTTGCGGTGAGGCCAAGATTGTGCCACTGCACTCCAGCCTGGGCAACAAGGCAAGACTCTGTCTCCAAAAAAAAAAAAAAAAAAAACACACACACAGCACTTTGTGACAATAATGAAACAGGTCACAGAAAAAAATATGGCTACTTTACAGGACACAGAGCATATTCTAAGGCAGAAACAATTTGGGGAAAAGTTCAACAGTCCTTTTTCATAAGACTTTTCTAAAAGTTAATCAAATCTGTTATGTCAGCTTCTCACCTGAAAAGACGCTGTGTTTTGATGCTTAAGTGTCGTCAGAGGCCAATTCATCAACAGCAATAGTGAGGTAATGGAATTCTTCATTTATTTGAAAATTCTGTAGTTTTGTTCATACACCTTTTAAACCTCTGAGGTTTAAAAGGCACAGATTTTCTCAGACCATAAACTTTCTAACTGTATTGACATGGGATGAAGTGTTTTTTGTTTCACAGCACAGTTTGTTCTATAGCCCTTACAGATAACAGTGGGCTCAAATGGTTATCCAGTTGAAAAGATAAGGCAAAATGAAGACACTTTCAAAATGGTGACTGACAATTTTCACTCAATGAACATAGGAGTTCCTATTGTGTGAAGGCGTACAGCTGGATGCTGTGGGGATTAGAGTGATGGCTAAAACTAGAACCCCGCTTTTAAGGAGTAGTTTCCACTCAGGGAGATAAGATATGCTACACACAAACTGCCCTAAAACAGAATGCCATAGATCTCCCAAGAGAAGAGTGCAATGGAGTTTGAGAGGATGAGTTTTGGTTGAGTAGAATCAGAGAAAGCTTCATGGAAAATGAAACACTGTACCTGGATCTTGGAAGAATAAGCTGAAGTTGAACAGGTAGAGATAAAAAACAAAGGGAATGTCCAACTGATGGAATGTTCTAAGCAAAGGCAGGGCCATGGAAGAGTTCAGGATATTAAGGTAACAGTGAATTGCTAGATTGTGGGGAGGGCAGGGTATAAGATGCAGAAAACTGAAGCCAGAAAGGTCATGAAGAGCTTTAAAATGACTTGCCAAGAAAAGTATGGACTTTACTCAGCAGACAGCAGCCAGCTCCTGGGAAGAAGATTCGCTCCTTAGCACTGAGAACAGATGAGTCTCTGAGAAGTTAACCCTTTAAGTATCATCAGGGCTGGAAAAGGACAAATTTGGTGAATATAGTCATGCACCACACAACGACATTTTGGTCAACAACAGACCATACATACGAGAGTAGTCCTGGAAGATTATAATGGAGCAGAAAAATTCCTATCACCTGCTCTTGATGATCCTGACCTTGCAGGCCTAGGCTAATGTGAGTGTTTGTGTCACAGTTTGGTTTTTGTTCTTTTTTTACAGACGCAGGGTTTTACTTTGTCACCCAGGCTGGAGTGCTGTGATACAATCATAGCCCACTGTAACCTCAAACTCTTAGATTCAAGCTACCCTCCTGCCTCAGCAGCCCAAGTGCTAGGACTACAGGTGCATGCCACTACACCCAGATAACTCTTTAATTTTTTTGTAAAGACAGGGTCTCACCATCTTGCCCAGGCTGGTCTCAAATTCCTGGGCTCAAGTGATCTACCTTGGACTACCAAAGTGCAAAGATACAGGCACAAGCCACTGCACCCAGCTTTATGTCTTAATTTTTTAAGTAGAAAATAAAATTTATCGAACAGAAAAAAAGCTTTTAGAATAACAATATAAAGAAAGCTATATAGCATGCGCTTTAAGCTGTATTATAAAATGTAAGAGTCAAAAAGGTTTTTAGGCTGAGTGCAGTGGCCCACACTTGTTAATTCCAGCACTTTGGGAGGCCAAGGTAGGTGGATCACTTGAGATCAGGAGACAGCCTGGCCAACATGGTGAAACCCTGTCTCTACTAAAAATACAAAAATTAACTGGGCTTGGTGGCGTGTGCCTGTAGTCCCAGCTACTCGGGAGGGTGAGGCAGGAGAATCACTTGAACCCAGAAGGCAGAGTGAGCTGAGATCATGTCACTGTACTCCAGCCTGGGCAACAGTGCAAGACTGTCTAAAAAAAAATTTTTTTTTAAAGAAGTTTATAAAGTAAAAATGTTACAGTAAGTTAAGTTTAATTTATTATTGAAGAAAAAAATTTTTAATAAATTTAGTGTAGCCTATGGACTGGTGCGGTGGCTCATGCCTGTAATCCCAGCACTTTCAGAAGCCAAGGCGGGAGGACTGCTTGAGCCCAGGAGTTCAAGACCAACCAAGGTAACAAAGTGAGAACCCACCTCTACCAAAAAATGTAAAAATTAGCCAAATGTGGTGGTGAGCATCTGTAGTCCCAGCTACTGAGGAGGCTAAGGTGGGAGGATTGCTTGAGCCTGGGAGGTCAAGGCTGCAGTGAGCTATGATCGCGGCACTAAACTCTGGCCTGGATACAGAGTGAGAACCTGTCTCAAAAAAAATTAGCTTGGCTTAAGTATACAGTGTTTATAAAGTCTACAGTAGTGTACAATAATGTCCTAGGCCTTCATATTTACTCACTATTCATTCACTGACTCACCCAGAGCAACTTCTAGTTCTGCAAGCTCTATTTATGGTAAGCGCCTTATACAAGAATACCATTTTTTATTTCTTATATTGCATTTTTACTATAGCTTTTTCTATGTTTACATACATTTAGGTACACAAATACTTAGCATTATGTTATAACTGCTTACAGTATTCAGAACAGTAATAAGTTGTACAGGTTTATACCCTTGGAGCCGCAGTCATACCATACATCCTAGGTATATAATAGGCTATACCACCTAGGTTTGTATAAGTATATTCTATGACACCCACACAATAAAGAAATGCCTAATGATGCATTTCTCAGCACATATCCCCATCACTAAGTGACACACGACTGAATTTACTTTAATAGAACTATTGTTTTCAGAATATTCTAATCCAGAAATATAAAGATTATACCTGCCTCTTGAGAAATATGCAACGAGCAAAGATTGTTATAACCTGTACTTAATTTTGCTGATACTAACAGTTTAGAAAACATGGATTGACACCTGAAAATAAAAGGAGGGCAAATTCTCATTACTCCTAAAACATTGGACCCAATAAGTTCAATAGACCTTTAAGTGATGCGGAACACTCAAATATCGTCATTTAACATCACTGATAGATTCTTGGAAACTGTAACTTTAAGCTTAACAACATACAACGAAACCTATTTTACCATAGGCTAAGTGACATAAACAAGAGTTATATTCCTACAGTATACTTCTGGTCACAAAAACACCATTAAGCTTCTAAATAAAGACCCAAAACACTTCTAATATTAAACACTGAAATAATGTGCACTATGCATACATTATGGCAGGGAACACTCACACCCACACCCACTCCAATAAGGATAATGTAGACATGCCAATTCACCTCGTGTGGGCACAGCTTTGGGAGGTGGGAGGACACAGAAGGACCTGGAGAAAACCCACCCAGATATGAACAAAACATGCAAACTCCACACACAGTGGGCCCAGATGGGGAATTGTTACTTTTTTCCTCATCACTTTTATAAGAAAATAATATTGAACAAAACAATGTAATTTGAAGAAATGCTATATAAAGCTCTATAGCAAATCTCATTACACATAAAGCTATAAGACCAAAGCAAAGAATCAGTCTTTCTATCAAAGGAAGTTACTGATGATGCCCATGAGTTCTACTGGGAAAATAAGATTCTGATCCACAGGGCTATCCAATCACCACATTCAGCTAATTAAATGCTCAACTAATTCTTTCTCTGATTTTGTGAATCAAATTCAGTAAGCAATTAAGGACAGAAAAGTAGTTCTGTTGTGAAGGACTTTTTTGTTTATCCTCTTCAAGGGAAAAGCAGACCTGAAGGCTGGGCTGAAATCTCAAAACAGTTAGCTGCCTGCAATATCCAGACAAGCAGCTGAATAGCAATTCTTAGGCCACCTGACCTTGAAGTCTATCACATTCAATTTACTCCTGTTTAATAACTGTTCTGAATAGGTAATACAGGCACATACTAATAAAAACCAAGTCTTCTTCCTACCTTCATCCCCCGCCAACTAGTTCTTCTTCAAAGGCAACCTCAGCTACTAGTTACTTAGGGAATCCTTTCACATATAACCTATACACACACAAGTTTATGTATGCATGTACTCTTTTTACATAAATGGTACCTTCTTTATTTTCCCTTTTGTGCTAGCACTCTACACAAACTATCTTTTTTTTTTTTTTTTTTTTTTTTTTTGAGACAAGGTCTGGCTCTATCATACAGGTTGGAAAGCAGTGGTGCAATCTCAGCTCACTGCAACCTTTGCCTCCTGGGCTCAATCCATCCTTCCACCTCAGCCTCACACGTAGCTGGGACTTCAACCATGCCCAACTAATTTTTGTACTTTCTGTAGAGATGGGATTTTACCACATTGCCCAGGCTGGTCTCAAGCTTGCTTGGCCTCCCAAAGTGCTGGGATTACAGGCATAAGCCACCACACCCGGCCAACATACGATTCTTAGACATTAAGAAAAAATTACAGAAAAATTTTTTGGACATCAGAGATAATAGATTGTTGCTAATTTATATGACCATTGTTAGGGTGACGTCTGAGTGATGCTGAATTCAACTAGTTTATCTGATGCTGAATTCAACTAGTTTATCTGGCAATTTTTCCTCTTCTAAAAAATGACTAACAGGAAGAGGGGAGGGGAGGGGAGGGGAAAGGAGGGGAGGAGAGGGGAGGGGAGGGGAGGGACTAGGCCCAGTGATTTGGATGTATTATTTTTCCTAATCTTCACAACAACTCCATGAAGCTGATACTTGTGTCCTACTGTCTTCATTCCACAGGTCAGAAAACTGAGTCTTAAAGAAGTAACTTGCCCAAAGTTACAAATTTAGTAAGTGTTAAAACTGAGATCTGAACTTAGACAATCTGATCCCAGAATCCTACTAAGGTTTTTGTTGTTTTTGTCTCCTTTAACGATTAGAACAAACCCTCCAGAATCTATTTACTCTATTTTTCATTCAGTCCTCACAAGTACAGTAATTAAACTTCAAAACTAGCATCATGTTAGAAATAGCACATCAGAAAAAAAAAAAAAAAAGACTGGCTAACTGGAGGCAAGCACACCTATAACAAAAAGTAATTGATAGCAGCCTAATAGGAAAAGAAGAAATAAACATTTTATTTAGTATAGACACAAAAAAATAGCAGAACGACTGAGGTTCAACAGGTACAACTCAAAGACAAGTCTGGCAAATTACAGTTAAGAGTTATCAGGATATCCTGAATCATCCAGAAAAGGTTGAAGTATGTTGAAAGGTCAAAGAAAAATAAATAGGCCAGGCATGGTGGCTCCTGCCTGTAATCCCAGCACTTTGGGAGGCTGAGGCAGGTAGATCACCTGAGCTTAGCAGTTCGAGACCAGCCTGGACAATTTGGTGAAATTTCATTTCTACAAAAAACACAAAAATTAGTGAAGCACAGTGGCACATGACTGTAGTCCCAGTTACTTGGGATGCTGAGGCAGGAGAACCGCTAGAGCCCCAGAAGTGGGGGCTGCAGTGAGCTATGATCGCGTCACTGTACTCAAGCCTGGGAGACAGAGCGAGATCCTGCCTCAAAAAAAAAAAAAAAAAAAAAAAAAGGTAGGGAGGAAAATAAATAAAACAAGTCAAAATGGTTAATAAATATAAAAGACTTAAAGATCCTGGTACCTACTGCAAAACAAAGCCAACACTTGTCACAGACTCTGACCATATAACAATAATGTTGAGTCATTAAGTATTTCACAAAACAGCTCACTGCAACTCACATCGTGAGTGTATGTCCTCATAATAAATGCCTAAATTTAATGTTGAGAGGTCAAATTACATTTTGCTCCTGATTTAAAGTCATAATGTCAGAGCTCTGTTAGACACAAGGGGGAACTAAGAAGGGCAGGGGGCATTGTGGAGGCAGTAACACCCTTCCACACTAAAACATAGTAAAACTGCTCTTAAGAATGCAGGCTGGGCACGGTGGTTCACATCTGTAATCCCAGCACTTTGGGAGGCCGAGGCAGGCAGATCATCTGAGGTCAGGAGTTCGAGCCTGCCCAAGCTGGTAAAACCTCATCTCTACTGAAAATACAAAAATTAGCTGGTTGTGGTGGCAAGCACCTGTAATCTCAGCTACTCGGGAGGCTGAGGCAGGAGAATTGCTTGAACCTGGGAGGTGGAGGTTGCAGTGAGCTGAGATCACGCCATTGCACTTCAGCCTGCGCATCAATAGTCAGAGACTGTCCCAGAAAAAAAAAAAATGCAAAATATCAGTGTGCCAATCTGCATCCAGGTGAAAAAAAAAAGCAAAATAAACTTTAAAAACGATTTTGTAATGAAGAAGATGCCTATATTAATTAACTAATCATTCATTGAACAAGTATTTACTAGACTCCTACTCTGAATATAGACTGAATCTATGCAGAAGCTACTATTCTCTGTTTAGGATCAACTCAAGTTGCTTCTCCCAAGTCTGATGTGTCACCCAGGCTGGAGTGCAGTGGCACAATCTCAGCTCACCACAACTTCTGGCTCCCAGTTCAAGAGATTCTCTTGCCTCACCCTCCTGAATAGTTGGGATTACAGGCACCTGCCAACAGACTCAGCCAATTTTTTTTTTTTTTTTTGAGACAGCGAGTCTCACTCTGTTGCCCAGGCTGGAGTGCAGTGGCATGATCTCTGCACACTGCAACCTCCACCTACTGGGTTCAAGTGATTCTCTTGCCTCAGCCTCCTGAGTAGCAGGGATTATAAGCACGCACCACCATGCCCAGCTAATTTTTGTATTTTTAGTAGAGATGGGGTTTCACCATGTTGGTCATGCTGGTCTCGAACTCCTGACCTTGTGATCCCCCCTTCTTGGCCTACCAAAGTGCTGGGATTGTAGGTGTGAGCCACCATGCCCGGCCTGATGATGTTCTTAAACCCACAATTTATTATTTAGGTTTTAAGCTTCACAGTATTATCCTTGTCTCTCAGTGATTCCAGCGGTTCATACACGATACTGATCTCTTTTACACGTAAGAAAGGCAAATAACCCAGCCAGCAAAGTAAAGAAGAAAAGGAGTGTTCAAACCTGGTACCCGAGTATCTCTAAAAGGCAAGCATGGAGACAGGAGACAAAGGAAGAAAACCTTACTCACCAGGAATATCAAATAATAAAGGGCTGACGCTATCAATCCTGCCTTATAGAAAACAATAATGATTACTACCATTTGCTAAGTCCTGTAATATGAGACTTGTCACTTTAAGACACATTTACATTCATTCTCTCTCTCACGACATTATAACTGTCCCCATTTCACAGAAAAGAAAACACAGTATGAAGTGATTAAGTAACTTAAGTTTGCACAGTAGAGAAGAAGCTGGAATGAAGCCTGAGCTCCCCACTTTTTCCCCTATTCTGTGACAGCACAACACCAAGAACCTCTTCCTACTAAGTAAGACAAGTCGGAAGGCAACAACCCTGTCTGCAGAGTTCAAAGGAACAGGAGAGTTTCCTAGCTATGATTTCCTCCCCTCAGCCTAAAACTGGGAGGGAAGATTCTTGTTATTCCTGATGCTGACCTCCTGCCAGGTACTGGCAGCTCTGAGCATCCTGTCTCGATCGCTCTGTTTGGGTCCTCTGACAACGCCAGTTGTGTTTTGGCCTTGTTTCTCCCACATGGTAGTTTATAAGCTGCTTAGAGCAGACCTGATTTTGAATTCAATAAAGACTAGTGGGCACTTGGGCAGGTTTGTCACTCTGGCTGCTATGAAGGAATCCCAAAGGGGACTTTCCCGCAGCTTGTTTCCCTTACTCTGTCACTAGCTGAGGCCAAGAAAGCAGAGCCTAGATGGCTACACTCAAACCCCAGCAGTGTGCTAATGAATGAGTTTATTGATCTGTAAGCTGGCACGCTGACCCTTTTCCAGGGCTGTGTACATGGCTATCTCCACCTAAGGTTTCCCAAACCCTCTCACCATGAAGCCTAACCCTTTTGTGGCATGAGGGCCACAAAACAGCCTGTGGGCAAACAGACAAGTTGGATGAGGCGCTTCCTGAAGCCATCTCACCTGACAACAAGCTCCTCCAAGAGCTACACCTGGCCTGCAGCTTGCCTGTCAGATCCACTATAAAGAATAAGCCACTGGGTAGCAGGTATCAGAGCACTTAGGGTAGGTAATGTTGGCAAAATGCTGCTGCATAGGCCTTTGGTTAGGGCAATAATGTGTGGGTGTTTGAACACTGCAACTCTCGCTGGGAGTGGGGAAAAGATGATGTGCACGTGGCCAGGGCTCACCATGTATAGCAGGCCTGGAGTTGCTGGGATCCAGCAGAAGCCTGAATGCCCGACAGCTACATCAAAACTGCTGTGGTGGTTTTAAAGAGCCCTCTTGCAGAGGCTGCCAGTGTCTGCCAGGGCAGTTCTCTGGCTGCACTAGATGGGCACCAGTCTGCTTTCTAACCCCTTCCCATCTCCATACTTTAATTCCTTCTCTTCTTTCCCAAAGGCTTCTTCTCTTCAGCTTATAAAATCATTCCAGTGTTTCCCCATTTTAAAATAAAAAACAACTAATTGCTTCCCTTCTGAACTTTTTCCCTTAAGTGATCATCCCCTCATTTGAAACTTCTTAAAAAGTAGTTTACAGTAACTTCTTCCCCTCTTAATTCCTCAATCCGGCCGGGCACAGTGGCTTATGCCTGTAATCCCAGCACTTTGGGAGGCCGAGGTGGGCAGATCACCTGAGGTCTGGGGTTCAAGACCAGCCTGATCAACATGGAAAAACTCCGTCTCTACTAAAAATACAAAATTAGCCAGGCATGGTGGTGCATGCCTGTAATCCCAGCTACTCAGGAGGGTAAGGCAGGAGAATTGCTTGAACCCAGGAGGCAGAGGATGCGGTGAGCCAAGATCCCACCACTGCACTCCAGCCTGGGCAACAAGGGTGAAACTCCATCTCTAAATAAATAAATTAATTAATTAAATAATCCCTCAATCCCATAACCTCTGTTCTAGCCCCCAGAAGGCCAAGGCAACTGCTTTCCTTGACCAGCCCCAGGCAACCCCCCTGCCCCCATGTACATCACCCTGTGCTAGTTTCAGGTTTACCTGTGGCCTCCTTCTGGGACACAGATAGTGAGCACCAAGAAACACGGTGCCCAGCATATGGCTGGTGATCCATAAATGTTTGCTATGCTCATATGAAATGTTCATACTCGGGAAGAGACCCCTATCCCCTGACCACCAGACAGAACAATCACAAAGAAAGGAAAGAGTTTAGGAGGGGCAGGTAACTTTAGTTAACTTCAGAGTTGTCTCAGGTTCTCCACTACTGAGTAAGTGGCCTGAGACAATTCCCTTAAAATTGCCAAAACTGTCTCCCCATTTGCAAAACGAGAGAACTGGACTAGATCTGTACTTTTTAAACTGCATTCTGAGTTTCCATGGAGCTACCTAAGGGTGTTTCTTCAGTGGGCATGTTGTGAAGATGTGAAGCAAGCAGGTCATTCCCACCTCCTTTAATCATATATATCATATATGGTGGCTGAGCATATGAGTTTGTTTTTAAAAAGGACTCTGCTGGCCGGGCGCGGTGGCTCAAGCCTGTAATCCCAGCACTTTGGGAGGCCGAGGCGGGTGGATCACGAGGTCAAGAGATCGAGACCATCCTGGTCAACATGGTGAAACCCCGTCTCTACTAAAAATACAAAACATTAGCTGGGCATGGTGGCGCGTGCCTGTAATCCCAGCTACTCAGGAGGCTGAGGCAGGAGAATTGCCTGAACCCAGGAGACGGAGGTTGTGGTGAGCCGAGATCACGCCATTGCACTCCAGCCTGGGTAACAAGAGTGAAACTCCATCTCAAAAAAAAAAAAAAAAAAAAAAAAAAGGACTCTGCTGATAAAAAGTTTGAAAACCACCAGATCCCTCTACCTGGAAGGTTTTTCATCCACTCTTCACTTGCTAACTTCTACTCACTCTTTAGGTGTCAATGTAAATGTCCTCTTCAGTGAAGCCTTTCCTGACTGACCCACCCCTAAATTAGGTGCCCTGCTTCTCCCACATAGCCTTGTCACTTCCTCTCATGGCAACTATCACAGTTATATTTTATTAGCAATTTGTTTAATGTCTCTCTTCTCATCTAAGCCCTAAGAGGGCAGGAAATAAATTTGTCTGCTGTACACCATACCTTCAATCAAGAGAATAAATGCCCTAATTTTATGAATCTATGTTTAAGAATAAGTAGGTACTTAAGTATTCATTAATGTTAACTTAAGTACTTAATTAGTTACTTTAGTAGTTATAATTACTAAAGAGGAAAGCAACTTAATGCTTTGAGTTAGCCAGAGCAGCACTTGAATTTCCTCTCCACCGCATTCTAACTATTTCTTTGGGAATGTTCTCTGACTTTTCTAAGCCCCTGATACCTCAAATGTAAAATGAGAATAAAGCAGTTGTGAGCATTTGTAAAACAATGTATATAAATAAATAAATGATTATATATATACACAACATCAAGTAGTAATTATCTTTATGAAATACCTGACTTTAAAATAATCTTTAAAAACAGACTGCATTTTGATCCCTCTCCATCCTACCTCCATCACAGGTATGTTCTAATTTTATTTGTTCCATTCCATTTTATAAAATTAACTTCTGCATTGAGAAGGTACTAGTGCTCCATGACAATTTGAAAAGGGGAGTCTCTACAAATCTGTTAACACTTACAATGCCAACACAAATTTCAACGACATAAATCTTCCCGCCCAGAAGAAAGGGAAGGAGATAATAATCATACCTTAATTGGATACTGAAGGAAAAACAGGAAACTGTCAGCTGGAGAGGAGGGGGAAGGGCCTAGGCAGAAGAAACTCTGTACAGAAGACTTGATATTTCTACTACAAAGTTTTTCTTTTTTTTTTTTTTTTTTTTTGAGACGGAGTTTCACTCATGTTACCCAGGCTGGAGTGCAATGGCGCGATCTCGGCTCATCGCAACCTCCGCCTCCTGGGTTCAGGCAATTCTCCTGCCTCAGCCTCCTGAGTAGCTGGGATTACAGGCACGCGCCACCATGCCCAGCTGTTTTTTTTGTATTTTTAGTAGAGACAGGGTTTCACTATGTTGACCAGGATGGTCTCGATCTCTCGACCTCGTGATCCATCCGCCTCGGCCTCCCAAAGTGCTGGGATTACAGGCTTGAGCCACCACGCCCGGCCAAGTTTTGCTTTTTCTTGCAGAAAAGGGAGTAGTGATGGTAATGGTGCCTAGAATAGCAACAAAGGAGACTAGTAAAGGCACCATAAGTCACATTTGATCAGATATGAATGCCAAGATATGAAACTTGCATTCTTTTTTTTTTGAGATGGAGTCTCATTCTTGTCGCCCAGGCTGGAGTGCAGTGGCACGATCTCAGCTCGCTGCAACTTCTGCCTTCTGGGTTCACGTGATTCTCGTGCTTTAGCCTCCTAAGTAGCTGAGACTACAGTCGCCCACCACCATTGCCTGGCTAATTTTTTCGTATTTTTAGTAGAGACAGGGTTTCACCATGTTAGCCAGGCTGGCCTTGAACTCTTAACCTCCGGTGATCTGCCCACCTCGGCCTCCCAAAGTGCTGGGATTATAAGTGTGAGCCACCATGCCTGGCCAAAACTTGTATTTTATTCTGAGAACAATGGAGAACATTAAGGAGTGAGTGCATGTGCGTACATATGCATATGTGTCTGTGTGTACTGACCCCATTTGTACTGAGAAGGCCAATGGAATGGGGGTATAGGGAAGCTATAGGCCAAAGACCACTTTTCAAGTACTGCTGGTTGCAACTCAGTGAAATCAATTTAGCGGGTGACAACTTCATTGTTTGTTAAAATGAATTCAAATGGAATAGAAAATATAGGGGACTCCCTCTCTCAGCCTTGGAGCACCCCTCCCTCTGTCTCTGTACAAAGGAGCTTCTTCCTTCTTCCTTTCCCCTTCTTTCTTGCCTATTAAACTCCCTAATCCTTAAAACTTAAAAAAAAAAAAAAAAAAAAAAAAAGAAAAGAAAGAAAGAAAATATCAGAGATTACCTGACATTGTAAGGATAAATTTTATAGAATTTTTGTATCAGATTCATGTGTCCATTCTGGTCACAAAGTAACATGCATTTGTTACTATGAGTCAGAGTCAAAAATAGTTTGAGTTAGGTGACTGAGCAGGTGAAGAGGTGAGGAAAGAGACAAGGAGGCCTCCCAGGTTGCTGGTGTGGGCATGATGCCACTGGTCAAGATAGGGAATAGGGGAGGAGGCCTGCTTTTATCAAGTCCAAGTGGGCATGCTGGACAGCGCAGACAGCGGCTTCTCTCAGCATTTTTTCAGCAGCCACAGTCAATACTAATCTTGTTCAGCAAAGACAATGAACCCATAGTCATTGCAGCTGCAAGCTCAAGTGAATACACAACTGATAAGGGTCCTCTAGGAGCTGGAGGGCATCCCGGTCCTAAATCCCAAACCACAGAAAAGCTGTGAAACTAAAAACAGCAGACAGGATAAGTGAAACACTATTTCCTCTGGGGAACTAACAGGATGTGAGAAATCTTGTCCTTATTCTAAGAGCCAACAGGGAACCCTCACCCTTGGGAACCTAAGCAAACCTTCTGAAATGTCAGCCACCAGAATATTTTTGTTTATTAGGAGTTTGGTTTTGGTTTTGTTTGGGGAAGAAGGTTTTCTGACTGTTTCCTAAGCCTCCTCCCCCGACCCACACTACCACCTCCAAGAGGTGCTTCAATTCCTACACCTCTAGCAAGTCCACTGAGTCCTGTAACCTTGATGTGGCTATCCTGTGGCTACCCTCCTGGAGCTTCAGGGTAAGACAGCAGGGCCGATAGATCATGGCTTCCCCACAGACATGGGATGGATCCATCATTTCTCCTAACACCCCCCCACCCTCATCCATTAGAAGAAAGATTTCTCCAATTCTTGGAAGATCACAGCACAACTGAGCCCCAAACTCACTACTTTCTTGATGACCCTTCCACTACATTCCTCAACAAACCTGCCCCAGCCACATCAAGCAACTGGCTGCCCTCAAATACTCCATGTTCTTGTACACGTTCTGTCTTTTGCTCCTAATATTCCCTCAATCTAAAATGCCCACCCTTTCTCTGACAGAAATTCTCGTCAACCTTCATGGTGCATCTCAAATGTCGCCTCTATGACAAAGCCACTCTTTATCCAACACTCCACCCCATCATCAAATCTGAATTTAGTTACACCACTTTGTGCTTCCCGGCATCTGCCTGTGTCTTGGGCACAGCAATTCGTTCACTGTCATGCTTTACAGGCAATCATGCTTTATGTCTGTTTTCCACTAGACTTTAGTTTCATGAAGATACAGACAATCTGTATCTGATTTGCCCAAAAGAAATGACCAGAAATGAATACATGCCTTACTCTTCTCTCCAACATCCCATGGTCCTGAACACACAGGAGGTCCTCAAGAAGAGTATACTGATTCAAACTGAAAAGCTACAGATTCTTTCCACCAAAACCTGCAGATCATCAGAACTAGGGGAGAGAAAGAGTGGAAGGGGAATCAAGTGTAGATTTGAAGCAGACAACTTCCCTCTCTTGACTTAACTGGGGGTGGTATACCCTATTCCTCAGAAATTTAACCAACCTCAGCAAGGAAGATTCAGCAAGCACAGTTTGGAAACTTTAAAAAACTATAAGTAGTTTCAAGGTTCTCCCAGCTGCTGTTAGTCGGGTATTGACCTTGGGATGTGGTCACAAGGATTATATATTTTATTTTGCCATCCACTCCCTCTAACACTGATACCTCTGGCTATATGGGCAATAAAGAGTCTTTCATACAGGTTCTGAATATTATCTTTGAGCTCCTCTAGGAACAGCCTAGCCTTCTTGCAACCCTCCCACCTTTCCAGAGAGTAATTCTACAGTGCCACCTCTGCAGTCCTCCTCTCCTAAAAAAGCACTTTTTCCCCTCAGAATATCCAACTTCTCTCCCTGAATGCTATTCCCTAACCTTCACCATTAAGACAATAAGAAGGCAGCTACCTGATGCATGGCACATTTCAAAGAACAACAGGTAGACGGTAGTAAGGGTTTTGATACTTGCAGCTTCCTTTGTGATCTTATAAGTACTTCTTACTCATATTTATTACATAACTTAGGCATTCTGATTTATGATTGACTTTTTTTTTTTTTTTTTTTTTTGAGATAGAGTCTTGCTCTGTCGCCCAGACTGGAGTGCAGTGGCGCGATCTCGGCTCCCTGCAACTTATACCTCCTGGACTCAATCAATTCTCCTGCCTCAGCCTCCCGAGTACCTGGGACTACAGGCATGTGCCACCACACCCGGCTAATTTTTTGTATTTTTAGTAGAGACGGAGCTTCACTGTATTAGCTAGGATGGTCTCAATCTCTCAACCTCGTAATCTGCCCGCCTCAGCCTCCCCAAGTGCTGGGATCACAGGACAGGCGTGAGCCACCACAACCAGCCTATAATTGACCATTTTACATCTTATCTCCCTCGCTAGACTGAGAGCTTCTTGAGAACTATTCCCTAGTTCCCACAAAGTACCCAAGACATGGTGTACACTTAATAAACTACTGCTTAGAAAAAGATAGCATAGGCTGGTCATGGTGGCTCACACCTGTAATCCCAAAACTTTGAGAGGCTGAGACAGGTGGATCACTTGAGGTCAGGAGATTGAGACCAGCCTGGCCAATACGGTGAAAACCCGTCTCTACTAAAAATACAAAAAAATAATCCAGGCATGGTGGTGGGCACCTGGAAACCCAGCTACTCAGGGGGCTGAGGCGCGAGAATCACTTGAACCTGGGAGGCGGAGGTTGTAGAAAGCTGCAATTTTACCACTGAACTCCAGCCTAGGCAACAGAGTGAGACTACATCTTAAAAAAAAAAGGAAAAAAAAAGCATAAAATCAACTGCCACCTTAGGCTCGTAAGCCAAACTCAGTGTAACTGTATGAGTACAGAGGAAGAAACATTTCAGAGGTGATCAAAACCAAAAAGTATATAGTAGTCAGTTGTGTGATGCAAAGGCTCAGCTGAAGGCAGTCTCAAACAAGGGTCCTTTTGACAGGGCAGCCATTCCCATGTTCCTCAGATACTCACTATGGTCAAAGTAGTAAACTTAGTTCTCCAGAATTTACTTTCCCAAGATCTGGCAGTTCAATAAATACATTCCCCAGCCCCCACTTCAACGACTCTCCTATATCCTTCTGACCTTTAATATGGTGTAACATTAGATGAAAAATTGATTTTTTTTGGCTACTTATTTCACAGCTGAAGAAAAAATATACTGTTTAAGGTGTTAAATATTTTTACATGCAACAAACCTGGCATGAAGCTAACTTGTATGCACATTTTAGAGGTACAGGCGTAAATGTCAGTGCTATAATTTGTTATAGGTTTCTGATGACCAGCAATGAAAATGACCACGGATTCTCACAATTCAAACCACTTTTACGTAAATGTGAACTTTCCTAAAACAGCCAAGGGAGAGAAAACTTTCCATCCAAGCTCATGGAGTCTCTTAAGAGATACTGATAGCATTGTTCACTGGGTTAGGTGTTCTTTGAAAAAAATCCTACAAATATTAGTTTCCTTCTGGGTCTATGCTTTGACCTTTAATAAAAATGTGCTACAAGACACCAGTTATTAAAATGAAAGGAACAGTTTTTAACACCTGAACAACTGCCATTTCATATAATCAGCCCTGCTGAAGGCTATACCTTACAAGTCAGCAGTGTTTAAAAAAAAATACATTTGGTAACTTCATTTAAATTGCTCACTTACCAGACGTGGAGTAGGGTTATAAGAAACCATGAATTGAATGTATCAGGCATCTGACACCCTAGAAAATAACAATAAGGTATAAGTATGGGAGGGTTTAAAGGAGGCACATTGACTATATTTTAAATACTGGCATGCATGGCACTTACAGTGCCCTCTGATTATGCTATTGCATTAAAGTCCAGTAGAACAATAGGGCAAGGCTATGGACTAAAAGAACATTGAATCATAGTGCACCAGGAGTAAAAGAAAAAAAACCCCATTGAATTCAGTCAGGCTACCAGCCTTCTAGTTCCAGCTTGTTATATGGCCTTGGACAAATCACTTCTCCCCTTTGAGTCTTGGTTTTCTCATTTTGCAGCATGTGGCCTAGATGATCTCTACAGTTCCTTCCAGCTTCGGTGTGATTCTACAGTATTTTCCCTCCATGGGCTTGAATTCTGAAAAGCTAGGCAAACACTCCCTCACTTTTTTCAGCTGGGCTCCACTGAGAAGCTTAAGTTTTTCTAGTATCCTTTTCCTGTCTTCTTGCTGTAAGGTACCCAATGTGCTATGGACATGGGTGTGCTAAATGATTCGCCCAAAACAAATGACCAGGAGCTGGGTTTAGTGGCTCACACCTGTAATCCCAGCACTTAGGAAGGCTGAGGCAGTAGACTGCTTGAGCCCAGGGGTTTGAGATTAGCCTGGGAAACACAGTGAGACCCCATCTCTACAAAAAAATACAAAAATTAGCTGGGCATGGTGGCATGCACCTGTAGTCCCAGCTACTTGGGAGGCTGAGGTGGAATGATTACTTGAGCCAGGGAGGCAGAGGTTGCAGTGAGCCAAGATCATGTCACTGTACTGCAGCCTGAGTGACAGAGCAAGATCCTATCTCAAAAAAAGAGAAAAAGGAAAAAGAAAGCAGGGGTCTAGGGAGCTGCAGTTAAAAAAGAAAGCATACTGTATCTACTGAAAGGCTGTTCATCACCCCCCAGAAATGACAAAACTGGGAAGGACTTCTCCTTAGTTTCAGATCCAACAAATTAGTTCTGTGCTCAGACATCAAAGCCTCTCAATTCTCACATAGCTAAGAAATCCCTCTGGCTGAACAAGGGGTCCTCCACTGAATGTGCCCTCCTTATTACACGACAGTGAGAAAAGCCAGAGCAAAAGGAAGATGCAAAAAGAGAATAAGCAGGGAATTTGGGCCCTTATGGTAGAATCTGGCCTTTGGGGCAATGGCTCAACAAAGAAGCGCTATCCTCTGCCTTTCAGCAATCATCGAGGTATATGATGTACTAAATGATGACAAAAAGGAGTCACTAGGAGACAAAACACAGGCCTGGACCCCCGTGAGGTACATCAAAGGCATCAATAATAAAGAGCTGTAATTCACTGCGGGCTTACCATATGCCAGACGTTCTACTGGGTTCTTTACATCCATAAGCTCAATGAATGTTGGGAGGCCAAAAACCCTGAGATGGGCATTGATATTATCCCCACTTAACAGGTAAGAAAACTGACTCAGAGAGACCAAGACAATTGCTGCTCAAGGTCATACAACAATGAAAAGAGACACCTGAGATCAAATTCAGATCTACTTGATTCCAAACGCTGTGTTCTTAATCCTGCTCTAACAGCCTCCCTAACACTACTATCAGAAACTAACACTAAGGGTCCATCTGTATACCAGGTCTACTGCAAGCCAAGTCAACACATTATCTCACTCAATCCTCACTTTAACACTGGAGGGAAGCATTATAATCCTCATTTTAGAGATGAGGAAACAGACTCAAACTAAGAAACTTGTGGGCAGCCCACAATATTAACAAGCTAGTGGCAGGGCTGGGGTTTGAATCCAAGTCTGTCACAAATGACACCAAAATACTCTGGTGAGCTTACTGGGAGGTGCCTAGCAGCTGTCAAGTGGACTTCCTCTCAGAGCCCAGCAGGAGGGAGCTGAAGGCTGGCCTGGACAGCCATACAGCTATTAAGACATATGCCATCTGAGAATGGGCCAACCACCCTCCACCTAGACAAGAATAGCCCTGAGAAACTCTCAAGCCCGGATCTGAAGTTGGGTCTTTTTTGGATGCTAGAACAAAACATTAAAAAGAAAAGTTTTCTTGGAAGTCTGTCTTTCAATCTGGAAAATGAAATTTGGCTGCTTCTAAAGGACAATCTGTTCAATTGCTACCTCTACATCAAAGCTTCTCAGCAGCCTCCAGGAGACTTTCCAATTTTCTCAGAGAAGGAATCA
The DNA here is from genome assembly GCF_009761245.1 of Sapajus apella. Classification (NCBI taxonomy): domain Eukaryota; kingdom Metazoa; phylum Chordata; class Mammalia; order Primates; family Cebidae; genus Sapajus; species Sapajus apella. The sequence goes on along the minus strand of NW_022436973.1, from coordinate 7,969,743 downwards.
GTTCTTGGGCTGGAAAGCACAGACAGACAGACAGGCCAGCAGCTGGACTTGGGTCACAATTTCCCCTTCTGGGGTCACCTCAGGGCTGAGGGTGGGAAAAGTGCTGGCATATGATTGAGTCCCTATACCCACTGGTGTCAGAACAGAAACCCACAGGGTAAAACCCTAAAAAGTAACATCAACGAATGTTGACTGTGAACTACACAAAAATACAGCAGTCTTTAGTTCAATGAAATGCGTTTAAACACTTCAAAGTTAAAACCTGCTGTAATATTTTGCCATGATCACACTCTTGCTCCAGTGCACATTCAGTGCTTTGTTTGTGAAGCTAGGCACTTTCTTTCTTGACATAATGTTGGATACAATTAAATAGTTCATTACTGTTATGGGGAAGCAGCATGACACAGCTGTACATTTAACATGGGGTCAGACTGCCTGATTCCATACCTTAACTCTAGCTCTCACTCACAATGTGACACTGGGCAAAATTACTCAATTTTCTTCTCTGTAGAAATGAGAAAAGATAACTGACCCTGTAAGATTTTTGTGAGAATGAGAGAAGGCCTGTAAAATGTTTAGCAAAATGGTTAGTATTAAGTTAGTAGGTACTCAATAAATATTCACTATTGTTGGTTTTCAGCGAATTATTTAAGTAGTAGAATTGAAATTATCTTTGAAAAACCTCACTAATTATTTCAGATTGTATCAGTAAAGTGATAAACCTCAAACACAGACTCAGAATGTATTCATTAAGGAGCCTCTTCTCCAAGGCCTCTAGTCTCTTAAGGGTTAAAGACAAAGCAGTCTGCAGACAACACTGTGGAATTAAACAGGAGCTCTACTGATTGACCACCTCTGCTCCAAAGTGCTCTTCACAGTAGAACGTCTTTAAAAGACCAGTCAGCAAACCACTGCGTACTCAGCAGTGCAACATGCTCAGACAAATGACATACTCAAAATATCTAAGAAACAGCAGCAGGCAGCTGAATTCTCAGGACTCCGAAAGTTAAGCCCTAAAATAAATACCACAAGCCCAAGTAAGCAATGACCACTTTAAAAAGTACAATCTTGGGAAGCAATATATATACTGCTTTCTTTGGTTTCATTTCAATTTTTTGTTTTGTCTTGTTTTCATTTGTTTTTTGTTGTTGTTGTTGTTGTTGTTTTTTGCCCAGGCTGGTCTCGAACTCCTCGGCTCAAGAAATCCTCCTGCCTTGGCCTCCCAAACTGCTGGGATTACAGGTGTGAGCCACTGTACCCAGCCCCTTTCTCTGACTTCAAACCTATCTGGCCTACTCTTTAGAATCCAAGCCACAGGAAAGTCAGTGTAGTTATTTTAAAGATATTTGTAATTTCCTGCCTCCGATGGTATATTCCAGATTTGCTCCCTTTTTATTCACTAGCCACAGTTTGGTACTACTTTGGTTTGATTTGAAAACATAATCTCCCCACAAATAACAAAGATGGGCCACAACAGAATATAATACAAATGAACATGCTATAGGTCTCAAAAGAAAATTATCAAATGAGTCTCAAAAAACCTCAAGTAAGAGTGGCATTACTGAAAAATTTACTTCCTCCCTAGGTACCTACTTCAAAGACTAAGCTAGGACAAAGCTCACCAACAGGTACAAACATCAGTTAGTATAAGCATCAGTTTCCAGTACTAACAGAACATCTCACAGAGGTAGTTTGCATTTAAGTATAACAAAATACAAAAAAATATTTAAATGGATTACACTTTCTAATTTGTAATTATATTCATTAACGGGCAGTATGTTACAGTGGAAAAATCCCTGGATTTTAAACCAGACAACACAGATTCAAGGCTTGGCTAAGCAACCCTGGGTGAGTCACTTAGCCTCTTTAAGCCTCAACTGTTTCTGAAAACAAAGCAAAATAAAAACAATAACACAAGCCCTTTCTAGCCCACAATATTTTGTAACTCCTACGTGAGACAAATGTAAAAGCATACGATGTGAACTAATAGTATGAAACAGTTATGATTTTTATAAACTTTTCTTAAGTTTTATAAGTACTTTACAACAGGCTATGAATTGAAACATGATATGTTAAATAAATAAAAAGTCTTATTATTCAATACTATAACATTAATATTAACTCAAGAACTTTCAATAATGAACAGCTGGCTAAGACAAAGATACCTAGTAAACATCCTTTCAAAATAATTATAAGAAATTTGAGTCATTTATTGAATCAAATATTCAATAGATATCTGAAGATGAGGGTTTTTGTTTTTGTTTTTGAGACAGAATCTTGCTGTCACCCAGGCTGAAGTACAGTGGTGTGATTTTGGCTCACTGCAAACTCTGCCTCCTGGGTTCAAGCGATTTTCCTGTCTCGGCTTCTCAAGTAGCTGGGATTACAGGTACCGCCACCACACCCAGCTAATTTTTTTTTTTTTTTTTCAGTAGAGAGGGGATTTCACCACATTGGCCAGGCTGGTCTCAAACTCCTGACTTCAAGTAATCTACCCACCTTAGCCTCCCAAAGTGCTGGGATTACAGGCATGAGCCACTGCGCCTGAACTCAGGATGAGGTTTTAACAAGATATGATGAAAAATACTTCACACATTAATTCAATAAGGCACTTAAAGAAAGAAAACGGGCTGGGCATGGTGGTTCATGCCTGTAATCCCTGCACTTTGGGAGGCTGAGGCAGGACTGCTTAAGGCCTAAGACCAGGAGTTCGAGATCAGCCTAGGCAATATAGTGAGACCCTGCCTCTACAAAAAATAAAAATAAAGAAAACACCCAGGCATGACGGCATGTCCTTGTAGTCCCAGCTACTCAGGAGGCTGAGGGCCCAGGAGTAAAAGGATGCAGTAAAAGGGCTGGAGTCACTCACTCCAGCCTAGGCGACAGAGCGAGATGGTCTCTAAAAAAAAAGAAAAAGGAAAAATCAGTTTCTAATATTAACAGCTTCGTCAGATAGAGAAAAAATATTTATTCCATTTGGACTAATTTGCCCTAAAATGAGAAACTGTTAAAGACTAACAAAGAAGCAGATTCTTTCCAGGCTATGAATAAAGAAGAAATGAAAGGTAGATGGTAAATTGGAATTATAATTCAGTCTGGTATTTTAGTTTCTGGTATCAATCTACTAAGACAGTAAAATAAACAAAATGACTTGTATTTATTTGATTTTTTAAAAACCAAAATAGGCCAGGCACCATGGCTCACTCCCTAATCCATGACTTTGGGAGGCCAAGGCCAGTGGATCACGTGAGACCAAGAGTTTGAGACCAGCCTGGCCAACACAGCCAAACCTTATCTCTACTAAAGAAATACAAAAATTAGCTGGGCATGGTGGCATGCACCTGTAGTCCCAGTTACTCGGGAGGCTGAGGCACAAGAATCACTAGAACCTGGGAGGTGGAGGTAGCAGTGAACCAAGATGGCGCCACTGCACTCCTATCTGGGCAATATGGCAAGACTCAAAGCAAGTCTCAAAAAACAAGACAAAACAAAAAGATAGTTATTAAATAACCAAAACTGCATCCAGCTTTCTTCATTGTTGTGAACATAATTATATGTAAATATTTGCTGCTAAAGAAAAATATCAAATGTATTCACTTAGGTGTATGCTACTTTGAGGATATGACTATTACAGCAGAAGTACACAGCATACACTTCCTTCCAAAATCTGTGGAACTGGAAATGGTTTAATCTCTCCCAATTACAAGTACCTGCTTTAATTAACCTTGTTAACAATACAACTGTTTACAGCATCAAAATTAATACTGTGATAACAATCAACTGCTTCTGACAGTCTAAACCAGCAAAACCCTTTTGGAAAGCAAATTTATCAATGAGGTATACATAATAAAATTATATGTGCCTTTTGACCCAATAGTCTTTTAACATGAGAAAAATCATAATTAACCCAGGATTAATTAAAACAATTAAAAATTTAAAACAAAGGAATAATTGCCCAGAAGTCCATGTCAAAATGCTAAGTAAAACAACCAGAATGGGCCAGGCACTGTGGCTCACGCCTGTAATCCCAGCACTTTGGGAGGCTAAAGAGATCGGATCATGTGAGGTCAGGAGTCTGAGACCAGCCTAGCCAACATGGTAAAACTCCATCTCAACTAAAAATACAAAAATTAGCTGAGTGTGGTGGCACATGCCTTTAATCCCAGCTATTAGGGAGGCTGAAGCAGTAGAATCGCTTGAACCTGGGAGGTAGAGAGGTGGAGGTTACAGTGAGCCAAGACAGCGCCACTGTACTCCAGCCTGGGCAACACAGCAAGACCCTGTCTCAAAAAAAGAAAAAAAAATCCAGACTGTAAAACAGAATATGTTTACTATGAATACTCTTATGTAAAAAGATGCATGTGTGGACAAGGGGGATAATGTCAAAGTACTTTTTTTTTTTCAAACTAACCAAAATGTTTTATTTATAGAATCCTTTTGCTCTTTGTTTACTCCATTAAAAAAGAAAAACAGCTGGGCACAGTGCTATGTGTCTATAGTCCCAGCTACTATTCAGGAGGCTGAGGTGGGGGGACTGCTTGCGCCCAGGAGTTTGAGGCCAACCTGGGCAACACAGCAAGACCCTGTCTCTAAAGAAATATATACAAAAATTTTTTAAAAGAGAAAAATAGTTTGGATTACATGCTTTGTGCAAGAAAAACTGTTTAGATACTGAAAAAAAAAAAGATCCTATGAAAACACAACCATAAAAATGAAATGTAGATTTGTTCTCCTTTTCAGTACTATCAAACAATAACTTACTTAGAAAGAATTCCTCGAAGTCAGTTTTCTCCACACAGCTAGTGTACATGCGCAGGGCCGCAATCTTAATCTTCTAGACAAAGAGAATAAAACCAAACTCAAGACATGACCAAGTGGATGTTCTACTGCCATTAGACATGGGTCACAGGATCATATTTCTTCAACTAGAAGGAAGGGTCCAAACCTCTCTCTAGGTAATTTAAACCAATATAAATATTTTTTTTATTTTCTTAGAGCTTAGCCATTCATACAGACTTCACACAGTTTTCACATTTTAGGACTTTAGCATGAAAATGTCAGAAAGGCTTTTCCAATATTTAAATGAAATCTCTCATTTAATTCCAACCTACTTCCCCACATTTGTGGACTTCAGCATGAAAATGTCAGAAAGGCTTTTCCAATATTCAAATGAGATCTCTCATTTAATTCCAACCTACTTCACCACATTTGTGCCTCTAAATCACTGTTAAACATTATCCATGTTAACTCTTTAGAATCTGAAATCCTTTATAGTAAAAATTGACCATTCTTCCGGCCAAAATCAAATAAACAAACAAAACTCTCAAGCCTTTAATCTTTCCTCAGAGGCACTACTACCTATTCTATAAATCTTTGGGGGATGGAGTAAGAGGTATCTTTATTTCAGATTTTCTTTAGTTTTATAGTTTGCTGATTAACACTGTGTCTATAAATAAGAGTTCCTAACGAGTGTAAAATGCAATATAAGAATCAACCTTTTACTATTCCCAAAGCACTAGGAATTCTCTCTCACTTTTAATATGAGTGGTGGTTTTAATTTATTCACTGAGCTGTATCTTAAGATTTTGTATATTATACTGTATATAAATTATGCCTTAATAAAAATAAATCTAAAAATAAATTATTTAAGAGTTAACTTATAGGTCTAAAGACCAACTCAGCACTACAGGGACAAGCATTTTAAGGTCTTTCAAAACATTTCATTAAGGATATAACTAAATAAATGAGCACATCAACAAGGCTTCTAGAAGCTTATTTTTCCTAAAACAGCAGGGAAAGTTACAAACTCAAATATGCATAGACTAAAAACAAATGTGTACCGGCTGAGAATGACATAGCAACTGAAGAAAAACCAATCTAGAGTTTAGTAGAGCTATGATATTAAGGTTTACAGTCACCAAGGGCATACTATACCCTAAACTATATAATGTTCATATTCTTCTATATTCTCTAGAGTTAAAACAAGTATCTCTGATGGATAGAAATACCCATAACAAATTAAAAAAGGACTGCATCTCTTATTGTAATTAAGATTTTTTATTTGCTAATTTGAGATCTGTCATGTTTTTAAGAGCTTCCAGTCTAAAGTTCATACTGGGAAAAATACGACATATAGAAATAGACAAACAGAAATCAGATATGCCTATCTGGGGAGTAAATCAGCATTAGAAGCCCACATTTAAACAAAACCCATGGTAAAACACTGAAAAAAAAAAAAAAAAAGCAAATTAAACCTAAAAGCAAGCAAAAAGAATGATATCATAAAGAGCAGAAATCAACAAAATTGAAACAGAAAAATAAAATATAAAAAATCAAAGCAAGGTTAGGTGCGGTGGCTCATGCCTGTAATCCCAGGCTGAGGCAGACAGATTGCCTGAGCCCAGGAGTTGGAGACCATCCTGGGAGACACAGCGAAACACTGCCATCTCTACCAAAAATACAAAAATTAACTGGCATTGTGGTGCATGCCTGTAGTCCCACCTACTCAGGAGGCTGAGGTGGCAGGCTGAGCCCCGAAGGCAGAAGTTGCAGCAAGCTGAGATCACACCACTGTACTCCAGTCTGAGTGACAGAGCCAGACCTTGTCTCAAAAAGAAAAAAAAAAAGGAAAATCTAAGTCACAGATGTTTCTTTTAAAACATCAATAAAATTAGGCTGGGCACTGTGGCTCACGCCTATAATCCCAACACTTCGGGAGGCTGAGGCAGGAGGATCAACAGAGGTCAAGAGTTCAAGACCAGCCTGGCCAAAAGAGACTGGTTTAATAGAAACCCCATCACGATTAAAAATACAAAAATTAGCCAGGCGTGGCAGTAGGCTCCTGTAATTCCAGTTACTCAGGAGGCTGAGACAGGAGAATCACTTGAACCTGGGAGGCGGAGGTTGCAGTGAGCTGAGATGTTACCACTGCACTCCAGCCTGGGCGACAAGGCGAGATCAATAAACAGAGAACCTATAAGAGTTATCAAGGAAAAAAAAGCCCAAAATGGAGAAGATACAAATTTTCAGTATCAGAAATCAGAGGGCAGATATCACTACATATTCTAAAGACATTAATAGGATAGTAAGGAAATACTATGAACAACTTTAGGCCAATGAATGTGATTACTTAGATGAAATGGACAAATTCCTTGAAAGATACAAACTATCAAAGTTCGCTAAAATAAATAAATAAATAACATGAATAGTCTTATATCTATTAAAGAAAGTGGATTTGTCGTTAAAAACCTTCCCACAATGCAAACTGCAGACCCAAGTAACATCACTAGAGAACTGTACCCAACATCTAAAAGAAATGTAACCAAATCTACACAAACTCTGACTGAAAACAAGAGGAAAGGATATCTCCCAGCTCATCCAATGAGGCCAACATTATCCTGATATCAAAACCAAAGTTATTAGGAGAAAACAAAACCACAGAACAATAGCCTTCATGAATATAGATGCAAAATTCCTTAACAAAATATTTTAAAATTAAATCCATCAATATTTTTAAAAGAATAAGATATAATAATCAAGTGAAATTTATCCCAGGAATGCAAAGATAATTCAACACTGGCAAATCAATCAGTTTCACCACATCAACAGACAAAAAAAAAGAAAAGAAAAATAAATCTGTTTAATTTTGTTAATTCTTGCAGTTCTAGGAAGTATTTGACCACAGAACACATACATCTTGGAAAGCATTGGCCCGTGCCATTACCAAACTAACTATAATCTAATAATATCATGATCCTAATAATTTAGCCTTGATAGGCCTACTCCTATCCTGAAGACAGGGAGTTCAGTACATCTGGCCTAGCTCCTCACTTCATCCAATAATTCATTGAGTATATAACTCAGTATCTGGCACTGATCTAGATGCTGAGAATAGAGCAGTAGACAAAACAGACAAAAATCTCTGCTCTTACAGAGCTTATGGCCCAGTTCAGCTATAGATGAGTATATAACTTTAAAATTTCTAATCACTTATTTCTTGATTTTTTTTCTTTTTTTTTTTTTTTTTACCTTGTAGTCTCCTTCAGATTCCTATATATGAAGTCCTCTGGGTTCACAATTAATCGCCCTGTCTGAGGAAAGGCAGACTTGCCTTCAAGGTTCAAGCCCCAAGTCTTTCCTTGAGAAGGAAGCTTGCCCAAAAACACATTTGTGAAAATGCATTCATTACAAATAATGAAGACTTCACCAGATGGGCCAGAGTATTTTGTCAGTGCTCATGCTATGGCAATCAGGAGCATTTGATAGTTCTTCACTTTTCCTGCTGCAAGGCCAAGGCTTTATACTTGGGTGAGCCATTTTCCTGGATAAATGTCTAAACCAAGTCCCTTAAGACTGTCACACAGGAACTGGAAACAACAACTTGAAGAAAGAACCTCTTCAAGAATCATGCAGGTAGGGGGACTGAATTTCCAGCCAGTCAATACAAGTTGTTCTGGTCCTTGGATGACTTCATATTTATTTCATTTTAACTTTAGAAGACTTCAACAGTCTACTTGAGTAAAAGAGAAGCACGTTGAACAGCTTTAGGAAATGAAAATCTGCTCTTCCACGAACTGATGCATTTTTTAACATCTTAGGATGAAAAACAAATCTAGTAAAAGGCTCGCATTAACAGGTATGTAAGAGTTAGAAGAAGCCAGGTGCTGTGGCTCACGCCTGTAATCCCAGCACTTTAGGGGCCGAGACGGGCAGATCATGAGGTCAGGAGTTCAAAAGCAGCCTGGCCAAAGACCAGCCTGACCAATAAGGTGAAACCCCTTGTCTACTAAAAATACAAAAATTAGCCGGGCATGGTGGCGGGTGCCTGTAATCCCAGCTACTCAGGACGCTGAGGCAGGAGAACTGCTTGAACCCGAGAGATGGAGGTTGCAGTGAGCCAAGATTGCACCATTACACTCCAGCCTGGTGACAGAGCAAGACTCTGACTCAAAAAAAAAAAAAAAAAAAAAGAGTTAGAAGGGTCTTTTTAGTTATTTGAACCTTCTATTGTCCACTAGAAATCCTTCCACAACATTCTTGATTCACAGTCAACCATCTGGGCCTCTGTTCAAACAAGACCAATGACCTTGTAAGGCTACCTTACCCACCAGACGACAATTCCTGCTAGATTCTTGTTTTGCTAAACTTAAAATATGCTTCATGTAATATTCATTGAACATTATTTTGCCCACTGAAATACCTTCTTTTTTTCACATTTGCCCCTCAAATACCTGGGAAGAATCATCCTGTCTTCTCTTTTGCAGGCTAAGCATCCCTATTTCCGCCAACAATTCTTTATTCAACAGTTTCTGAAGCTTTCATAAGGCTCACTGTCTACCTCTGAATACATCCCAGTTTGTCAGTGTCCTTCAGAACAGGAATAATTTTTTGGCTCAATGCTAATATGGAAACCTATTCTACCGTATGTGGCTGAGTTGGTAAATGTTGTCCTTATCTCACCTGATATTGCATATAAAGATAATTTTTAATAATGATTCTAGGATACTTAAGTAAGGAAAAGCTACATTTAAGATCCTAAATATGATTATAGAAGAAACATAAGAATAATACATGAAAACATTAAAGAAAAAGAAAGAAAAGATAGTTAATACTGCTGATGTGGACAGACATGCAGGTATTTTGCTCCCTATTCAAATACATGTGAAAACACAAAACAAATAATTTTGCCAGTGCAATCCAATACAAGTATATTGATTTGAGTCAACATTGCTGAAAACGGTTCTCAGTTTTTCAAAATGAAAAGTTATACAGAGATTTTCTCATTTCAATTACACTAGAATGTCATACTTTTGATATTTTGATGTAACAAATTTTAAAATGAAGGTTATAGGCCAGGCGCAGTGGTTCACGCCTATAATCCCTGCATTTTGGGAGGCCTAGGCAGGCGGATCACTTGAAGTCAGGAGTTCAAGACCAGCCTGGCCAACATGGTGAAACCCCATCTCTACTAAAAATACAAAAGTCAGCCAGGTATGGTGGCATGTGCCTGTAATCCCAACTACTTGGGAGGCTGAGGCAAGAGAAACGCTTGAACCCAGGAAGCAGAGGTTACAGTGAGTTGAGATCACTCTACTGCACTCCAGCCTCGGTGACAGAGTAAGACTCTGTCTCAAAAAAAAAAAAAAAATAAATATATATATATATATATATATATATAATAAAATGAAGTTATAGCAAGTAGACACTACCACATCACAAAAGTTTTTTAAAATGCAAACATTAGAGATTTAGTTGAGGTCACAAGGGAACAAAGAAAAATCAGAGGCTAACTCAGGCTAAAAGAGTGAAGGAATTTTCCTGATGATTTAGTCATCCTCCAAATGGTAGCAATTTTCCCTCTAGAATCATAAAAAAACAGCCGAGACAAAGCATATGGTAGCAACCAAATGGAACCCAATCACCAAGAAATGAATAAAACTGTTAATGTTTCTCTTTTCTTTCTTTCTGCTCTGACTTGCCTCTTAATTTCTAATTTTCAAACAAAACATATCCTTTAAGTTTGTAAATCCAAATGCCATAAGCACAACATTTTTTTAATAGGGGAAAAGATTTTGGTTAAAAACATTACTAAATATACCAACAATTATCAAGTCTCAAAAAATTAAGATCTAAAAAAATACCACTTTAAAGAACATAACTAATATTTCATCGACAATTAAGAAGGCACTTCAAAACCTTAGGGTCTCAAGAACATCATTATCAGTATTTGTGTTCTTTCTATATTCTTTCAAAGCCCCTTAAAAACAAAATGTAGGGCCGGGCGCGGTGGCTCACGCCTGTAATCCCAGCACTTTGGGAGGCCGAGGCCGGTGGATCACGAGGTCAAGAGATCGAGACCGTCCTGGTAAACACAGTGAAACCCCGTCTCTACTGAAAATACAAAAAATCAGCTGGGCATGGTGGCGCATGCCTGTAATCCCAGCTACTCAGGAGGCTGAGGCAGGGGAATTGCCTGAACCCAGGAGGCGGAGGTTGCGGTGAGCCGAGATCGCGCCATTGTACTCCAGCCTGGGTAACGAGAGCGAAACTCTGTCTAAAAAAAAAAAATGTGTGTGGAATTACTGCTGACTCTTCAGAGTTCAGGTAAAATAGTGATTATAGAGATAAGTTTGTATTTGCTGCAGTGAGAATTGTTCGAAAGAGAACCTGACACCATAAGAAGAAACCACAAGTAGAAGTCCATAATGAAATTGAAATTCTAATTTGAATCTGACTTGTTAAAATGGTGTAATTGGCATTACTTGGTTGTTTTGAGTAAAGCTTTCATATTTTCTAGAAGAAATTTTCCCTACTGCTTTGAGTGGGCTTGCTTTGACTCACGACTGATTAGGCCAACATTCTAGCAACCCCGAAAGGCGTTAAAAGGTAATTCTGCCATAGCAATAGAAAGAAATGGTAGTAAAGGTTGACTACTCCTCATTGACTACTCCTCTTTCTATTGCCATAGCAATAGAAAGAAATGGTAGTAAAGGTTGACTACTCCTCATCTGAAATGTGTGGAACCAGAAGTGTTTTGAATTTTGGATTTGGGGGCATTCTGGAATCTCTGCATTATGCTTACCAGCTGAGCATCCCAAATTCAAAAATCTAAAATGCTTCAATGAGCATTGGGTATCATGTTTAAAAACTCCAAACACTTTAAATTTTGGATTTCAAATTTTCCCATTTATGATGCTCAACCTGTTCTAGGAGGTAAGTGGGCTGAGAAGAACTGAATCGTTTTTGATGTTTGATTTCCACAATTGGTTAGAGGTATTCTTTTTTGTTGTTGTTGTTATTTGTTTTTTTTTTGTTTTTTTTTTTTTTTCTTTTTTATTGGTTAGAGGTATTCTTATAAAAGCCCAGGGGCAGAATGCATCTGAGGCTGAGAGGATATTCATTCATTTATAGCCACTACTATTATAACAAATAATGTGCTAGGCCAAGAGTTGACTGGGAGTGACGCAGCTTAACAAATATCCCTCCATAATAAGAATTACAATAAACCATGGGCTTACTTAGTTAATAAAAACAGGCCGATTAGTAAAATTTTAGTGAAAATCCCTTATAAAATTTGGGTTAATCAAAGAGTAATGCTTCCTTAAAGTGTTGCGCATCAGAACATTTGGCCCATCTGACTCATCAGAAGTCATCTACATGGCACACCATGCAGCAAGGGCCTGGAAAAGCCCAGTCTTATTGCTATGCCTGCTACCATGAGATGCTTCTAAAGAGCCAAGTGGAGGGACTCGTTCAGCCCCACATGTTGTATAGATAGATCAGACTGGAAGCAGCAAGGGGTTGTGGCATGTGGGCAGGGACACTCTGAAGTTCTCAAAATAATATATGGACCTTGAGAGCTTACTTGGAGGTTCTGGCAGGAGAGTGTGGCTACTCATATACCCTTGATCAAAGAACAACCCTCCTCTATTGGAGAAGATCATGCTCTTCAACCAAGAACACAGCTTCACAAGGGCTGCACATGGAGTGGTCAGGAGGAAGGGGACACCTGCCTACCCAGCCAGATCAGCGAGATCAACCCTGGCAATCAATGGGATAACAGATGTCACAGCCAGATCATCCTCACATCCAAAATAATCTATGAATTCCATTCAAGCAAAGCAGAAGCTTTAAAAAATTTATGAGGAGCAGAAAGCACATGCTCAAAAGGAACAATGAGAAGAACTTAAAGGACTTTACCCATTTACTGTATTTCAAAGGTCCAGTGAATCCCATGGCTTCTATTATCTTTGTGAGGGCACCAACCTTCTCCTCAACAGGCTGTGGGGAATCTTTGGTAGTCGAAAGCTGATTAACCAAAAAGAAAGAAACTAAAATTAGTTGCAAAAAAATTGTAATAGAATGGTTTGTTCCTCATCAGGTCTGAGAGCATTTTTTTTAAAATACAGTCACAGTCTCCTCCTTTCACCCAGGCTGGAGTGCAGTGGCACAATCATAGCTCACTGCAGCCTCAAACTTCTGGGCCCAAGTGATCTTTCTGTCTCAGCCTCCCAGGTAGCTAGGATTATAGGTGCACGCCATCAGGCCAAGTCAATTTTTAAAATTTTCTGTGGAGTGGGGAGCCACAGCCTGTTGTCCTGTGGAAAGAGGGGATCCACAGCCTGTTGCTCAGGCTGGTCTCAAACTCCTGGCCTCAAGTAATCTTCCTGCTTCAGCCTCCTCAAATGCTGGGATTACCTGTGTGAGCCACTATGCTTGGGCTAAGGGCATTTTTATTGCTTAGGTTTTTGTTTTCACCTACAATTTTTAATTTTCGTGTTTTTTAGGCATCTTATCATTCAGTAAAAACACATTTGGAACTGTACCTAATACATACCTTCCAAATTTCAGAGCAAGACATGCCTGTCTCATTGACTATATGTCTATTAACCTATATCTCGCAGATGACAGTTCTGAGGCATTAGAATAAAAGTTCTATCAACAAGAGGACTTTTAAAAGGAAAGCCTTTCCTTGACATGTACAGGTAAAAATAAATAAATAAAAGAAAATCTTGACCCCCATCTCTCAAAGAACAATTCTGAGAAGTAAAACATTCTATGCTTATTGATGTAACCGGAAAAAGGAAAAAAAAAATATTGCCTGCAAGCAGTCAAAAGTCATTCAAAACCACAATCAAGCACTGAATAAATATTTTTAAACTCTTGCCTTTTTTAGTAAAGGTATCACAAATTTTATTAATGACTACAGAAAATAAGAGTCTTGTATTTGCAAATAACCTCCAAGGAAAGTCGGCTCTAATGTTAAACTCCCCAAACAAAGGCAAGCTATCTAACCAATAAAAAATTATCCAAAACTTAAATATCACTTTATTTTTAACACATAAAAAATTCATACTTTTTCCTCCTGTTTTCCAAGCAAGACAATGGAAGAAACACAGGACATAGGCTCAGAAGGCTTAGGTCCAAATATTCAGGCTGGCGTGGTGGCTCACAACTATGATCTCAGTAATCCCAGTACTTTCGGAGGCCAAGGTGTGAGGATCACTTCAGCCCAGAAGTTCAAGGCTGCAGTAAGCCATGATTGCGCCACTGCACTCCACCAGGGCAACAGACCCAAGACCGCATCTGCTAAAAAAAATTTTTTAAACAATTCCAGTACTTATGGAGGCTGAAACAGGAGAATCACTTGAAGCCATGAGTTTGAGACCAGCCTAGGCAACAAAACAAGACCCTGGTCTCTACAAAAATTTAAAAATTGGCCAGGTGTGGTGGCTCACACCTATAATCCCAGCACTTTGGGAGGACGAGGCAGGCGGATCATGAGGTCAGAAGCTTGAGAACAGCCAGGCCAATATGATGAAACCCTGTCTCTACAAAAAATACAAAAATTAGCTGGGTGTGGTGGTGCACACCTATAGTCCCAGCTACTGAGGAGGCTGAGACAGAAGAATCGCTTGAATCCAGGAGGTAGAGGTTGCAGTGAGCCAAGATCATGCCACTGCACTCCAGCCTGGGAGACAGAGCAAGACTCCATCTCAAAAAAAAAAGAATTTAAAATTAGCAGGACACAATGGTGTATGCCTGTAAGTCTCAGCTACTCAGGAGGCTGAGGCAGGAAGATAGCTTGAGCCTGGGAGTTCGAGGCTATAATGAGTTATGATGGCACCACTGTACTCTAGCCTGGGTAACAGAGCAAGACCTTGCCCCTGAAAAACAAAATTCATTTGGTCTGCCACTTATTTATCATCCTTGTGACCTTGGGCAAGTCACTTTACTCCCTGAGCCTCACCTTCTGCATTTGCGAAAGCTCACCTAGCTAACAATTTTGTTGAGATCCTGTGTGAAAGCACTCTATAAACATAGAATGCGCTGATAATTCTCACCTTATGTGTGTCGTGATACTTCCGACTCAGCTGTATGTCTATTCCAGGAATCTGTTCGGATCCACCACATGCTCGGGACTGGCTTATCCAGGGCCACTAAAGGATAAAAACACAGATGTAAGCACCACTGAGCACTTAGAGGGTTAATCTGGGCAAAGCTGTTTTCAGAGTAGACTATTGGATCTTTCCAACCTTATTTAGCCCAGTTCCCAGTGATCATCTCACAAAGAAGATCCAAAACCAGCACCTAGAAGGGTATCTAGTACATGGTAGATGCCCAATAAATATTTATTGAATATTTGAAGAAATAAAATAATTTGGGCCAGGCATAATACCTCACACCTGTAATTACAATAACTTGGGAGGTCAAGGTGAGAGGACTGCTTGAGGCCAGGGGTTTAAGACCACCCTGGGCAATATAGCAAGACTCCATTTCTAAAAAAAAAATTTTATAATTGGCTAGGTGTGGTGGTGAATACCTATAGTCCGAGTTGCTCAGGAGGCTGAGGTGGGAGGATCACTTGACCCAGGAAATTGAGGCTGCAGGGAGCTATGATCACACCACTGCACTTCAGCCTGGGCGACAGAGCAAGAGCAAGACCCTGTCTGAAAAAAAAAATTCAAAGGCCAGGCACAGTGGCTCACATCTGTAATCCCAATACTTTGAGAGGCCAAGGTGGGTAGATCACTCGAGGTCAAGAGTTTGAAACCAGCCTGACCAACATGGTGAAACCCCATCTCTACTAAAAATATAAAAAATTAGCCAGGTGTGGTGGCACACACCTGTAATTCCAGTTACTCAGGAGGCTGAGGCAGGAGAATCGCTTGAGGAGGTAGACGTTGCAGTGAACTGATTATCGTGCCACTGCACTCCAGCCTGGGAAACATAGCAAGACTCCATTTCAAAGAAAAAAAAAATTCAGCCCTGGAAACCTGGAACTACATCTAAGTCAATTCTAGGAAACAAGAATTGCAGTACACAACTATTTAAATATAGGCAGCAGTGCAGTATATGGGGGAAAAAAAAGACTCCAGTCACTTTTATGTTTAAAACCTGCTTCTGCCACCTACAACAAGCTTAGTAGCCATAGAAAACTTACTGAACCTCAGCTGCAGTAAGGATGAAAGAAGATATATAAAGTGCCTTTCACAAAACAGGTACTCAATAAATAGCAGAAGTTTCCATCATCACTTTCATCATCAACACTATGTTTGGATCACAATCACCACTTTTTTTATGTTCACATTGCATTTCAAAGCAATTTGGCAATAAAATAGCCATTATTTATAATTATATGCCAGATACTATACAGAATGAAAACTGGAGGAAAGTCCATTAAGGAAATGGCTAATTACAGTCACTCGATGGAAAATCAGGTATCCATTGAGGTTTGTTTTTTTTGCTGTCAGTGTTTTGTTTTTGAGACAAGGTCTGGCTCTACTGTCTAGGCTGGAGTGCAGTAGCACAATCTCAGCTCACTGCAACCTCCAACTCGCAGGCTCAAGCAATTCTGGTGCCTCAGCCTCCTGAGTTGCTGGGACTACAGGCACCTGTCATCACACCCTGCTGATTTTTGTATTTTTGTAGAGACAGTGTCTCCCTATGTTGCCCAGGCCGGCCTCAAACTCCTGGGCTCAAGTTACCCTCCTGCCTTGAACTCTCAAAATGCTGGAATTACAGGCATGAGCCATGGTGTCTGGCTGAGATTTTTTTCACTAGACTACTTTTTTTTACAGCAGTTTTAGGCTTATAGCAAAACTGCCTGGAAAGGGCAGAGTTCCCACTACCCCTTCCCCCACAAGCCCAGCCTCCCCCACCATCAACATCCCATACCAGGATGATGCATTTGATACAAAGAATGAACCCACACTGACATATCATCATCACTCAGAGTGCACAGTTTACACTAGAAATTATTATTTTTAACGTGAAAAAATGCTTATGTCTAAAATTATAGGTAAAAACATGACTACATATGGAAAGAACACACAAGAAACCAAAGAGTTATTTTCTTAAGTTAGAATTATGGGTAAGTTTAAGAATCTATAGCTAAAATAACTGGCAAAAAAAAAAAGAAAAAAGAAGAATCTAGTTTTCAAACTCTCAGTAATGCTATATTACCTTTACAATAAAAAGGGGTGGAAAGAAGCAAGAAGAGGACTGACACTTCAATTCTGGTTTATTCCAAGAAGAAATGGAACACATGGAATGAAAATGGTTTTTTTCTTTAACCCTAACAAAGAAAAATAGAATTTCGAATTGTGGAATGTTACTATTTACTTTTCTTTCCAAACAAGGATATTAAAAGATCAGTCAGGATTCTTCTGGTCAGTCCCAAGGACACTTATGCTTTAATTCGTAAGTATCAAGAAGGCTTTGTAAAACACAGACTAAACACAGAACACCTCCCCATTACATCACATACATCAATGTAATGGTCCATCTAAAACACAAAGCATTTAAACTGGTTCAAAGAACACAACCAACAGCAGTTTCCACAAGCTATGCTTTGGGCTGGGTCCTCTTCTATTGGGTTCTATTAGATCCTTCTTTTTCCCCACAGCTCCAGGAGTAACCTTCTGTGGCTGTCCTACCATCTACTCTATTTCTATCCTACCACTATTCATGAGCTAACATTTCATACCATAGATTTTTTTCTTTTTTTTTGAAGCACTGTGGTTTGTAACATTTCACACTATATTGAACTACTGAAGTACCTATCTAGTATCAAGTACGTCTAGTTTCTCCACACCTACACACTTATGAACACACACATTTACTTTTTTATACTACCCATTCTTGCCCTTGCACTTCACGCAGAAAATTCACTCAGCCCTTAAAGACCTCAATTTTTCCTTTGCTTAGAGTAAAAAATATCAATAGCCTGGGCGTGGTGGCTTACGCCTACAATCCCAATACTTTGGGAGGCTGAGGGGGGTGGGTTGCCTGAGCCCAAGAGTTACAGACCAGCCTGGCCAACATGGCAAACCCTCATCTCTACCCAAAAAACTAAACAAAAATTAGCCGGGCATGGTGGTCTGTGCCTGAGTAATCCCAGCTACTTGGGAGACAGAAGTCAGAGGATCGCTTGGGCCCAGGAGGCGGAGGTTGCAGTGAGCCAAGACTGCACCACTGCACTCCCATGTGGGCAAGAGCAAGATTCTGTCTCAATAAAATAAATAAATTTTTGTAAAAGAGAAAAAAATACTCTGAAATACTCAAATGTCACTTTTTCAAAGAGGCTTTCTCTAAAAATAGGTTATCGTTCCATTATTCTCTACCACAGAGGTAGCCTGTTCACTTAACTTCATGGTATTCATTACAATTTA
Source organism: Sapajus apella (assembly GCF_009761245.1). NCBI lineage: Eukaryota > Metazoa > Chordata > Mammalia > Primates > Cebidae > Sapajus > Sapajus apella. Next base: position 7,951,570 of record NW_022436973.1, on the reverse strand, counting down.
TAATTATGTATTTAATTATTGCTTATTTCTATCACCACTACCAAAATGATACACAAGGATTAAGAATTAGGTATATTACCAAAATCAAGTACAGTGCACTGCACCCTAACCTGTACAATTTTTCTTCGATTATTTCCTTTCTGTTCTTGTCCACTTACATATGCTTCATTCAGCCAAGCTCTACTTAATGCCCACAATATGCCAGTCCTTGTGTAAGGTTTTGGGATACAAACAGAATCCCTTTTCTCAAGGAGCTCATAATCTTGTGAAGAAGAGAAAGATTTACCACACAAGAAAAAGAACTGAATGTCACATTCTAAAAATGCTGAAAAGGTCACTCACCACAAATAAACAAACACAACCCCAGTATTAGCAAGGATGTAAGCCTATGAAAACTCACACACTGCTCATAGTAGTATAAAATGGTATGATCACTTCGGAAAAATATTTGGCAGTATCTACCAAAGCTGAATGTATATACATCCTATAAGACTCAGCAAGTCCATTTCTAAGTACACATCCCAATAGAAATGTGTACATATCCTCACCAAAAAACACGTACAAGAATGTTCATAGCAATGCTATTCATAAAAGCCTCAAACTGGAGAAACAATCCAAATATTCATCAACAGAATAACAGATAAAGGAACTGTGGTATATTCACATAATAAAATACTATACAACAAGGAGAACGAATAAAGTATTAGTATGAAAACAACATGGCCTGGGCACAGTGGCTCACACCTGTAATCCCAACAATTTTGTAGGCCGAGGTAGGTGGATCACTTGAGGACAGGAGTTCAAGACAAGTCTGGCCAACATGGTTAAAACCCTGTCTCTTCTAAAAATACAAAACTTAGCCAGACATGGTGGTGTATGCCTGTAATCCCAGCTACTCAGGAGGCTGAGGCAGGAGAAATCTCTTGAACCCAGGAGGCAGAGGTTGCAGTAAGCCAAGATCGCGCCACTGCACTCCAGCCTGGGTGATAGAGCAAGACTCTGTCTCGAAATATAAAAATAAAAATAAAAAAGAATGACAGAGGCAGAGAAGTAGAAAGGGGGTGCTGGGAGCAATTCAAGCAATTCTTGAATACCACAGGTGTGTGCGTCTGCTCCTTTTAGCAACTGTAAGCTCCAAAAGGGCACAGCCCATCTTCTCCATCTTTCATTTTCTGTCCCAATGCTCAACACCATTCTGGGCATGAACTCACTACTCAATAAAAACTAGGTGGATTTTTTTTTTTTTTTCAAAGAAGACAACTTTGGAGAAGGTCCAAAAACAGAACCACAGGAATGATCAAAGGGATGAATAAAAGGTCCTAGTGGAAAGGTCAAAAGGAATTTAGGCTGTTTAGCTTGGAGAAAAGGCAACTGAAGAACTAAAGAGTAACTCAGAATAACAACACTTAAGTTGGAAGAAATCTCAAAGATATTCTGGTCCAACCTTTTCACTTCACAGATGAGGAAACTAAGACCAAGGGAGAGGTTGCTACTTGGTAAAGGTAATTTTAGGACACCAATTTTTTTTTTTTTTTTAGTTTCGTTTCACACAGAGAGGAGAAAAACTTTCCCAAGTAACAGGAACATAAATAGCAACATAAACAGCAATTGCAACTTACTGAAGATCTCCTATATGCCCAGTACCTACCTACATGTTTGGTGTTTTACTTATGTTATCTCACGACAATCTTATAGATACTATATTTTCCTCTATTTTTTTTGAGATGGAATCTCACTGTTGCCTAGGCCAGAGTGCAGTGGCATGACCTTGGCTCACTGCAACCTTCACCTCCTGAGTTCAAGTAATTCTCCTGCCTCAGCCTCCCAAATAGCTGGGATTACAGACACGTGCCACCACGCCAGCTAATTTTTGTATTTTTTTTTTGACAGGAAGTAAATTTACTGGTGAATATTAAGACGGGGTGGGCAGCACAGTGGAAGCAGCACAATGGAAGCCCTCATGAATGCAGGGCCTGCCACTTGTCAGAGGGCCACAATTGGGGATGTACTTAACCCCACAGCCATCTAGGATGAGCCGCTTCTCAGCCACCATGTCTTCAAATTCATCGGTATTGAACTTGGTGAATCCCCACTTCTTTGAAATGAGGATCTTCTGGCGGCCAGGGAACTTGAACTTGGCCCTGTGCAGGACCTCAATCACATGTTCCTTGTTCTGCAGCTTGGTGCACCCAGTTGGACATGATAACTTGGCCATTGTGAACCTTGGCCACAGTGCCCTGGGGCTTTTCAAAGGCACCTCGCATGCCTGTTTAGAGCCTACATTGGGGTAGTACAAGCTCAGAGACGTGAACATACGTCTGAAAGACTTGTCTCCAAGGTCCCTTAGAGCAACCCATACAAGAAAGAGGCTGCATTACACTACCAAGGAAGCTGCTGTTTGCAGCCATTGCACACTGGGCCCCCATGAGGAAAGGAAGCCAGTCAGCTTAACTGGCTGCAGAATTTTTTGTATTTCTTTAGTAGAGACGGGGTTTCACCATCTTGGCCAGGCTAGTCTAAAACTCTTGACCTCAAGTGATCAGCCTGCCTCGGCCTCCCAAAGTGCTAGTATTACAGGCATGAGCCATCACACCAGCCCCCCTATTTCATTTTTTATTTTTTTGGAGACAAGGTCTTGCTCTGTTGCCAAGACTGGAATACGTGGTGTGATCATGGCCCACTGCAACCTTGACCTCCCAGGCTCAAGGGATCCTCCTGTGGGGGATACCACAGAGTAGCTGGGACCACAAAGATCCAGCTACTCTGGATTTTTTGTAGAGATGGGGGTCTCACTATGTTGCTTAGGCTGGTCTCAAATTCCTGGCCTCAAACGATCCTCCCACCTTAGCCTCCAAAAGTGCACTTGGCCCCTAATTTTTGTATTTTTAGTAAAGACAGGGTTTCACCATGTCGGCCAGGCTGGTCTCAAACTCCTGACCTCAGGTGATCCGCCCGCCTTGGCCTCCCAAAATGCTGGGATTATAGGCCTTAGCCACCATGCCAGGCCTTTCTAATATTTTCTTATGAGATTGAGGTTATGCATTTTTGGCAAAAATGATGTTATTCCCTTCTTGGTGCATCATATCAGGGGATACATAATGCTAGTAGGTCTTATAACTTTTGCCACTTGGTTAAATCGGTATTTGTCAGGTTCCTGTACTCTAAAATTAGTATTTTCCTTTTGTAATTAGTAAGTATCTTGTCAGGAGATACTTGGAGACTGTGCAAATATCTACTTCTCACTATACTTCTGCTTACTAATTTTAGCAGTCATTGGTTTTTTATAAATGATACAAATAAAAATATTTTAATTGTGGTAATAAATACATAACATTAAATTTATTGTAATAACTATTTTAAAGTGTACAGTTCAATAATGTTAAGTATTCCATATTGTTTTGCAAGAGATCTCTAGAAACTTTTTCATCTCACAAAACTATGCTAAACATTAATTCTCTTCTCATCCCACTTTTCTACTTTCTGTTTCTATAATTTCTTTTTTCAGATGGAGTTTTACTCTGTCACCCAGGCTGGAGTGCAGTGCTGTGATCTCGGCTCACGGCAACCTCCACCTCCCAGGTTTAAGCAATTCTGTGTTAGCCTCCCAAGTAGCTGGGATTACAGGTGTGAGCCACTGCTCCCGGCCTTGTTTCTATGATTCTGACTACTTTAGGATATTTCATGTGAGTTGAATCATACATTTTCGTTCTTTTATAACTGGCTTATGCTTATTTCACTTAGCATAATGTCCTCAAGATTCATCTATGTTGTAGCACATGACAGGATTTCCTTCTTTTCTTAAGTCTGCAAACTCTTCTATTTTATATATACATTTTGGTGGTTTTTTTTTTTTTGGAGACAGAGTCTTGTTCTCTCAATAGGCTGGAGGGTTGTGGCGTGATCTCGGCTCACTGCAACCTTCATCACCCAGGTTCAAGCAGTTCTCCTGCCTCAGCCTCCTGACTAGCTGGGATTACAGGTGTTCACCACCATGCCCAGCTAATTTTGTATTTTTAGTAGAGACAGGGTTTCACCATGTTGGCCAGGATGGTCTCAATCTCTTGACCTCATGATCTGCCTACCTTGGCCTCCCAAAGTGTTGGGATTACAGGTGTGAGCCACTGTGCCTGGCCTTGATTCCTTTCATTGGAGAGCAGTATTTAGAAATCAAGATCTGGGTACCAAGTGTGCATGAGCCTATTGTTGAACTCTACTCAGGCTTTTGAAGGAAGCTTGATATAGGGGACAGAACATAGCTTTGAGTGCATAGTCTAGTCCTTAATGAACTTTACTTCTTTGAGCCTTTATGGCCTAATTTCTAAAATAGGAACAAATAGCCCAGGCACAGTGGCTCACGCCTGGAATCTCAGCACTTTTAGAGGCCAAGGTGGGAGGATCGTTTGAGGCCAGGAATTTGAGACCAGCCTAAGCAACATAGTGAGACCCCATCTCTACAAAAAATCCAGAGTAGCTGGATCTTTGTGGTCCCAGCTACTCTGTGGTATCCCCCACAGGAGGATCCCTTGAGCCTGGGAAGTCAAGGTTGCAGTGGGCCATGACCACACCACGTACTCCAGTCTTGGCAACAGAGCAAGATCCTGTCTCCAAAAAAATTAAAAATGAAACAGGAGGGCTGGTGTGATGGCTCATGCCTATAATGCATGGTGGCTCACGCCTATAATCCCAGCACTTTGGGAGGTCGAGGCAGGCAGATCACGAGGTCAGGAGATTGAGACCATCCTGCCAACACGGCGAAACCGTCTCTACTAAAATACAAAAAATTAGCCAGGCATGGTGGCGCGCACCTGTAGTCCCAGCTACTTGGGAGGCTGAGGCAAGGGAATCACTTGAACCCAGGAGGCGAAGTTGCAGTGAGCCGAGATCGCACCACTGCGCTCAAGCCTGGTGATAAAGCGAGAATTCCACCTCAAAAAAACAAAGCAAAAATTAGCTAGGTGTGGTGACAGGCATCTGTACTCCCAGTTACTTAGGAGGCAATGCAAGAGAATCACTTGAACAGGCGGGAGAGGTTGCAGTGAGCTGAGATCGCACCCTGCACTCCAGCATGGGTGACAGAGTCAGACTCTGTCTCAAAAAAATAAATAAATAATAAAATAAAATAAAAAAGAAAATATTACACAAACTCAAACTGAGAAACATTCTACAAATAACCAACTCTTCAAAAGTGTCTAAATCTTAAGAAGAAAAAGAATAAGAAAATGTGGCCAGGCACAGTGGCTCATGCCTATATTCCCAGCACTTTGGAAGGCCAAGATGGGTGGATCACTCGAGGTCAGGAGTTTGAGACCAGCCTATTCACCAAATGGTAAAACCCCAACTGTACTAAAAATACAAAACTCAGCCAGGTGTGGTGGCACACACTTGTAATCCCAGCTACTTGGGAGGCTGAGGTGAGAGGATCACTTGAACCCAGGAGGCAGAGGTTGCAGTGAGCCAAGATAGTGCCACTACACTCCAGCATGGACGACAGAGTAAAACTCTGTCTTAAAAAATGATCAAAATGTAACAGATCAGAGAAGACTAAGAACATATGACAACTGGATTTGTTATCGCAGACCAAAAAAGGACATTTATGAAAAAAACTTGGCAAAATTGGAACAAATAGACTAATTAATAGTATTATTTCAATGTTAATTTCCTGGTTTCATTAACTGCACCATGGTTATGTAAGATGTTAACATTAGGGGAAGCCAGATGAAGGCTATTTGGGAATGTTACTACTTTCACAACTCTAAGTCTAAAATTATTTCAAAATTTTAAAAATATTTCTTAAGTAGACAGAACTTCAAGAGGCTATTTAAGACAAAGCTGCAGACACAAACAAAAAAAAAGAAAAAATAGAAAAAACAAAGCTACAAATACAATGTCTTTAGCTCTTTGAAAACAATAATAGGATTATAGCATTGGACATTATCTTACAGATACCTGATACTACCACTCGTCCAAGGAAGGATTCCTTTATGTCAGGACCTTGACATACATTCATCCTACCACTGCCTGAATATTTCCAGTAAGAGTAAATTCACTATGTGAAAATGCAGCCCACACATCCCATTACACACAATTCTAATTAACAAAATTCTTCCTCATTCTGAGCCAGATGTTCCTCCTTGTGAGATATATACCTGAGGATGCCATTCTAAAGCAGAAGTTTCCAACCAGGGGACCTCAAAGATTCGGAAGATACTCCAGTAAGTTACAGTTAATATGACAAAAGATCCAGTTTATTTACAATGACTAAAATTACATCTGGTCAGCATAAGATAAATCACCTTGAGTTATTTACACAAATGCTTTGCTATAATGTTGTTCCAGAGGCTAATATAGTACCCAGTACATATTAGGTACTCAAGAAACATTTACTAACCCAAAGAGTAGGACACAGGTCAGAGATTCGTATAATGACTTCTTTTCCCCTACCATCTACGCACACACAAATAAATTAAAATTTTATACAAAAAATAATAGAACACAGCCCCAACTCTGAAAAGAAATACCTGCATAACCACCCAAAGTAGATGCCTCTTCTGTATGCATATTCTCCATTCATTTAACATACATTTAGTGGCTACAGTGTGCCAGGCATAGTGAAAAGACCAGGAAATACAGGAAAAAAACAAGACGTCCTCAGAAGGGCAGGGCTTACACATTAATTGGAGGGAATTTTAAGGTAGATTTTACATATAAGTTACATAAATAAATTACATAATACATACAAGTACATATAGCAAACATATTTTTAATTGCATCAAATATGAAAAAGAAAGTTAATGGCTACAGGTAAAAATCATAAATTGGTAAGAAAAATGAGTTCCCAATAGATGAATGGAGAAATGCTATAAGCATACAATTTTCACAAACTGAAAACAACTGATCAACACAGAAAAAATGTATAGCCCTGAGAGCTAAACAAAGAAATACAAGGTAAAACAAGGTAACATTTTCTACCCATTTATTTAAGTTAAAAAAAAACTCAATTGAGGGAGGTAATAATGAAAAACTAGTTATATATACATTGCTGGTGGCAGCATAAATTAAAACAACCTTTTGAAGAGGCAAATTGCTCACACTCTTTTAACCCAAAGTATGCCTTCCTTGGAATTTAATAGGGAGAAGGAAGGGGGTGGGGGGGAAAGAAAAGGAATTTAATAAGTAATTAAAAGTAAGAAAAAGGTGGGGTGCAATGGCTCACGCCTGTAATCCCAGCACTTTGGGAGGCCGAGTAGGGGGATCATGTGGTCAGGAGATTGAGACCATCTTGGCTAACATGGTGAAACCTCGTCTCTACTAAAAATATAAAAAATTAACCGGGCATGGTGGCACGCACCTGTAGTCCTAGCTACTCAGCAGGCTGAGGGAGGAGAATTGCTTGAACCCAGGAGGTGGAGGTTGCGGTGAGCCAAGATTATGCCATTGCACTCCAGCCTGGGCAACAGAGCAAGACTCCATCCCAAAAAATAAAAATTTAGAAAAAAGTATGTGCTAAGACAATGGTAAGAAAACTAAAGCTTATAATGACCAAAAAAAAAAAAAAAAAAAGCCGGGCGCGGTGGCTCAAGCCTGTAATCCCAGCACTTTGGGAGGCCGAGGCGGGTGGATCACGAGGTTAAGAGATCGAGACCATCCTGGTCAACACGGTGAAACCCCGTCTCTACTAAAACTACAAAAAATTAGCTGGGCATGGTGGCACGTGCCTGTAATCCCAGCTACTCAAGAGGCTGAGGCGGGAGAATTGCCTGAACCCGGGAGGCGGAGGTTGCGGTGAGCTGAGATCGCGCCATTGCACTCCAGCCTGGGTAACAAGAGCGAAACTCC